>NW_028258325.1:13884393-14187424 GCF_053883595.1 Heterocephalus glaber | reverse complement strand
TCAGCTCTGCCCCAGCCCAGTGACTGCCTGAAGGAGAATTTAATGCTTGTCATTCTTCTTTTCTTATTAAAAAATAATATTTTGGGACACACAATCTGACTAATTGAGGTCTCTGCTTAATTGAGATCTCACTTAATAACTGTCTAAATTTTCAAAGAGTAGTGACAGTGTGACATAAGCCGTGCCTGCTTCCCCAGGGACCTTTCTGATGACAGTGTAATAAGCTCCATGACGGATTGCAATTCCCTTGCTTCTCACCTCCAGGCCCTTGCCTGGGCTGTCCACACTGCCCGGGAAGCCCCTCCTCGCTTGGCACCCATCTGAAATGCAGCTTCATGCCTTTTGACCCTGCAGACACAGCTTCCTCGTCAATGTCTACAGTGGTGGCTTCCTCCTGTCTTGTTACCTGCAGCTCCCCTTGTGCTCCTATAGCAATTATGGTAGCCCAGATCACAGTGATGGCTTAGCAGCAAATGGACCCTGGGTACAGTCAAGCTTGTCATCTACACTGGCTGTGTCCTTAGGTAGTTTTCCTAATCTCTCGATGCCTTTATCTTCTATTTATTAAGTGGAAAAAATACAAACATGAGCATTAAATGGTTTATAACGGAGAACGGTGTCTGGCCTTTGAGAAATCCTAAATAGTTATATTAGCTGCTATTCTTATTGGGTAAGTACATAGCACAATACATGCACAGTTTGAAATTACACGCTCTGCAATTCTTATGTCTTTTTTTGTCTTTTATAGCAGTGATGGGTGATGTTCTTGGAGTGAGAGAATTTATCCATATTAAATTTTATTTAAAGTGTATCCCCAAATAGAACTCCTTTTCTCTTTCTTCCACTGCTTTAAAATACTTAGTAAGTTGTGAATATTATTCCTTTCACACAACAGCAAGATGAGTTTCAGTAATTCAAATTACTCTCTTTGCTCCATTCTGTGGGCAGCAGCATAAGCCTGGCATTCACTTCCTCTAATTCTCTTAGTCTCCTCACCTCTTGTGATTTACAGCTTCTCCTGCACCTACTCTGCTTCTACCTCCTCCAGTTCACTATTCTTCACTTATATTTCTATTACATGCTGCTAAAAATACTTTATTGGCTTATGTCTGGAAAATGGGAAATTGCAAATATTTGTCACAGATTGAGTAAAAGGCACATTGTCTATTTTTACCTGATTCATCCTTGTTCCTCCATGGAAACTGAGTAGTAGATGACTTCATAACACATGCTCAGGCCTCTCACAATGATGCTCTTTCCTCTTCCCAGAAAGCCCTTTGCTCAGGTTTTTCTGTGGATACAACAGAAAGACTACTTCAAGAATCACTTTGTCCATGAAATTTTCCTTCCAGGTCTAGACACTATGCCTTTCTTCTCTCCCTTTGACTTATGAATTTTGATGAAATAATTTCTTCTATGGCTATGCTCTGAGTTTTTTTACTCCTTCCCTTGCAAAACTGTAAGTTTCTTGTATTTTAACTGCCATGATATTCTTCTCTCTGCTGAAGCTAAGCATAATGCTTTGCATTCAATAAAACTACTCCCGAATTGAATTGCGTTATTTAATCAATAATTACCATATAATTAAGTGGCCAGTAATATAAGTAAGTATAATTTAATTATTTTTAGGATTTGGGGCAGAGTAAAAAGTGCTATTGTTGCTTAGATGTTTCTATCATAAATATCTTTATCTGGAATTCATTACAATATGGAGAAATTGCCTTCATAGTTGTTTGGGATTGAATTTGATGTTTTCTGGCCTCCCAGTTACTAAAAGACTCAACTAGCCAGCTCCAGATAGATTTTGAACAAGACACTTGCCTATAATGATAATTGCTTTGGGCCCAAACTGACTTATTTACCAGCTTTTTCGATTTGAAAGTCATTTCTTTCTATGACCTGAAGGGTTTTTGTACTGCCTGGGGAATGGAGCAGCCACCTTTAATTAGGAAAAGGCCAAGATACTCAATATACAGTAAGATTTGTGACACTTGTGATGTGGCTGGGGTTAGGTGAGGAGAAAGTGTGGGATAGGGAGGATAAAATTATTCATTCTTGCTGTAATGATGGCTTTTGCTGAATTAGTGGAAGAAAGGGAAAACAAAAACTCTGACTTTTACTTTCTAAACATCAGACTCCTGGCTAGACTCAGTGAGCACACGGTGCAAGGAAAATACTCCCACACAACTTCATGAACTCAAAAACTTGAAGTGAGGAACAAATGGTACTTGGGAAATAGATGTTTTTTTCAAGTATGCATTGTTAATTAATTTTTTAAAAATTAGAGTTTACATCCACTTTTGATCCAATAACTCTTAACCTTAATAAAAACGGCATGTTGCCGAATTCCCACCAGAAAGTTAAGAGGTATCTGGAACACAGAGGACAGATCTGGCTCATAGCACAAAAGGCCCTTGGCTCCCAGAGGCAATATTTTTCTTTGAAAATTATTATGCCCTTCAAATTTTGTTAATAAATCTGTTTGAAGTAAAAATGTGAGTTGCGGAATATTTGCCATTCTTAGCTGTAAACTAAAAAAATGGTGCCTAATTTTGTCTGCATATTTGAGTTTGTTCTTTAGTCTTCTCAGGATGTTTACTACATTTATACAAGGGAAACATCAGGATATTTAATGGCTTGGAAATCTTAAATTGTCTTTGAAATGCAAGTTACTCTTTTTTAATTGAAAACTTTAGGTATTGTGAAATCAGGAACAAAATTTCAAGTAGAAAGGACATTAACCCAAGCACAGATGTGAAAAAAATAAAATTAAAAAAAAAAATAAAGGAAATAGACTTTTCCCCATCTCCCTCTAAAGACCTGGGGAAATTATCAAAGACTGAAATAATCAATTGGAAATAAAGGACACATTTCTCAAATATCATTTACATCAAATTTGCAGTTCCTTTCCTTCCCATATTTAATAGCCAATTAAGATGTAAAACTGTGCCTGGTAAACAATGTCACAACCATGTTAATACTGAAGCAACAATGTTATGAACATTAATCCAGTTGCTCAGGCTGACTTTTTCTTCTTTTTTCTACAAGAAGAAATTAATATCGATAACCATCTTGCTGGCTGCCAAAGAAAATGAAATATATTATTTCCATATGTATCTATAACAAATAAAAATATATTTGAAATTCAAAAGTATCTTAAAATAATAATTCAACTTTGCGAAATTATCACTTCAGGAGAAAATTGCTTTCCTTAGTAAAGGAGAATTAACTCTGTCAATTGCTAATGTGTCTCTAACCATGACATTTTTTTATTGCACTTAATGGCTTATTTTAAGATAGAAAATTATGGAGGACAACGAATGAATAACTCATGGTAATATAATAGAATCATTCTTTTTCTGATTTTAATCCTGTGTGTATTGTTTTGTTATTTGTCGTGGGTAGTAAATTGTAGTAGTGGACTTTCTAGAAAAAATATGTTCCTATAAAATATTTCTTTATGGTAAAGTTGATAGTTTCTCTTATATTTTGAACCCACCCCCCCACAACATAGACACACATCTATATCAATTCATATATATGTATTTATGTACACTTTTAGTAGTATTATTGAATCACTTTCAATGAGTCTCACATTTACTCCCCTATTGATGAACCATTAGGTTGTTTTTAACTCGGAGAAATTATTAAGGTATCTAGGAAGATTGCTATACAGATACTTGTGTGAATATATGTTTTCTTTCTTTTTTGTTTGTTTTCTTTCTATTGTTAAATATCTAGGAGGGAAGTTTTTGTTGTTCAGAGATTGTATGTTTAAATTTATAAGAAACATTCAACAGAGTTTTTAGGTTGTCCAAGAATTTTTCATAGTTTATCTTCTCCTTCCAAGAAAAAATAATTTCAGTTGTTCCACATTCTTGATAAAATTTGTTATTGCCAGGGTTTTTAATTTTACCCATTTTGTTAGTAAAGCCATACTTCCTGTAGTTTTACTTTTCATCTCCCTGACAACATTGTTCAGTAAACGTTTGTGTGATATTTGGCTATTGGTGTTTCTTTTAGTCATCACAGTTTTTCCTCATTTAAAATGCATAATAGATAATGTGAAATAAGAAAAGGTCCATAAGGAAAGGGGAAGTGTGGGCATGCAGGGGAAAGGAAAGAAGGGAAAGAAAAAATATGAGAAAAGAAGGAAAAAAAGGAAAGAAAATTTTTGTAAATAAAGAGGAGTATGGGGGAAGGGAGGACAGGGGAATGGGGAAAAAGAAAAACCAAGATATACCATGTGCAGGTACAAATTCCCCATGATGAATGTGATCATAATGTATACCTAAAATGTACCAATAAACTTCATTAAAAATAGGTTATCTTTTTATCATGAAATCTTTATATGACCTGGATGAATTATCTTCTTAGAAAACTATTGGACAAATATTTTCTCCCAGAATGTGTGTTCAGAACTTATCTTTTCATTTTCTTTAGTGTTTGTCAAAAATTGGAATTTAAAATACTTGATGAAATATAATTCATCAATTTTTTTCTTGACAATTATTGCTTTTGAATCTCTGTCTAAACAAATTTGTTTATTATGTAAACACAAATATATCTCTTAAAATTTTCTTTTCTTTTTTAACATTTTTTTAAATAGCCAAACATTTATTGGTATATTTTAGACATACATAATGATAACACTCATCATAGGGAATTTGCACTTGTTTTGTGTTTAAGGCTATGCTCCAATTAAAATTAATTTTTAAATTTTTAAATTAAAGAATAGATAAGGTTATTAATTGTTTTAAATATTGTTATGGAGTTTCAACAAAATTTATCAAAAATATTTTGCTTTCCTCACTGAATTACACTCATATTTTTGACAAATATAATAGACTTAATATGTGTCTTCCAGTTCTATATAACTTATTCTGTTCAATGTTTCTATTTATCTCTCTAGCCAGTATCACAAGGATATATTTTCAGTCCTATGTTTTCTGCTTCCTTTCTAGAACTCTGGTCACATGAATCTTAGATTTATTATTATTCTCCTAATATCTCTGAGGTATCTGAGGCTCTGTTCATTTTTCCTTCATTAAGTTTATTAGTACAATGTAGGTAGACATTATGATCACATTCATCATTGGAAATTTGTAACTGTACATAATATATCTTGGTTCTTACTTTTTCCCATTCCACTTCTCTCCCTTCACCCCTCCACCTCTCCTTAGGTTCTGTTCATTTTTGTTACCATTGCTCTCCTTTTTAAAGTAGGCCATTTATTTTATAGGTCTTCCAATTTAGTGATATTTTCTTTTGTCATTTCCATCACATTGTTGAACAAATGAAGCAAAAGTTTTTTTTCTTTAATAGTTGTTGTTACACATTTTTCAATTTTAAAATGTTCATTTGATTCTACTTTATGTCTTCCATTTTTAAAACTGAGAATTCTGTTTTTATTTGTTCCAACAGGTTTTGTAATCACTTTCTGAAACTTTTTTTAAATGATAGTTTCTTATTTTAGTCTGCTTAGGCTCCCTTAACAAAATACCATAGATTGAGTAGCTTAAACATTGAAATTTATTTTTCATTATTTTGAAGCCTGAAAGTTCAAGATCATGGTACCAACATGGCTGGGTCCAGGTGGACAGGGAGACTGCTGGTGTCTCTTGTCACAGAGACACTTATTCCACCATACAAAGGTTTCCATAAGGACCTTCTCTATTCCTAATCACCTCCCAAGGTCACAGGTCCAAATACCATTCCACTGGAGGTGGGTTGCTTTGAAATCCTTGTGAGATGATTTGAACATGGTGGCACCTCAGTCTTGCCATTTGTTGATTGCCTTTTTTCACTGATATTACAATTACAGTGGTTCTTTCTAAGATAATTAATTTGGGATTTTATGCTGTACATTTTAAGTACTACGCCATGAAAACACTGAGTCCCATGCAACTCTCCTCTTCAGCAGGAATTATAGCTGTTTAGATTGAGAATCCTTGGCTACTGTGGTTGGGTGTGGTTCATATGTGATGTCAGTTTCCATAGCCTTTGCAGTGTGAATCTCGTGTGACCTATTTGTTTGTCCCCAGGGTTTAACCTGGATCCTCTGTACTATTTCAAACCAATATCTACTTCTTAACTCTTGTGCTATTTTTCGGTCATTATTAGGCCTGGATACTTGGAGCTCTGGGAAAGAATTCATACACAGAATTTGAAAATCTCTGCAACTACTACCTCTCTGAATGCTTCCCTCCACTCTGTGTTTGGGGGAGAGTTTATGCATTGTCTCATTCGTGTAGGGCTGCGAAGACTGGGCCCTGCCAGGGATCTTCAGTTACAGAAAAGAAATCCCATTATGCTGAACTTAGACCCTGAAACCCCACCCCCAGATACTCTTCTATAAATTTCAAAGTGTTTGGATGTTTATTTTATTTTTTTAATTTTTTTTATTTTTACTTTTTGGTACCGGAGATCGAACTCGGGTCCTTGCGCTTGCGCAGCAGGAGGCGAAACCACTGAGCTAAATCCCTGGCCCATGGACGTTTATTTCAATAACTTATCTGTCGTTGTTGTTGTAGGATGAGTGTGTAGAGTACACTTTTATTGGGTCTGGATCCAGAAGTCCTGCAGAGGTCTTTTGATGATCTGATTTGATGTCATAAAGAAGTTGCCTATTTTTCTGTTATTATTTGTTTTTCTTTTTTTTCCTTGCACTGTTTGGGATTAGACCTAGGGATTCACACGTATCAGGCAAGTAAGTACTCTAGCACTGAGCTACATCCGTAGCTTCTCACTATTCCTTCAATTTTTGTCCCAATTTTCTCTTTCCTCACAATCTATGACTATAATTATACATGCTATTTTTTCTATTCCCTTTATCTTGACTCCCTCTTTTGCATTTATCCATCTTATTTTTTTTCTGATCTGTCATCCTTATTTTAACTCCTCTATGTCAGGTTCCATGTTAAAGCAGTCTATGGAGTTTTTTATTTCTCATATTGCATTTTTCAGTTGTATTTAACAATTATCCAGAATTTCTATTTGGTTCTTTCATTACTTTAAATAATTTTCACTTCTATGCCCCAAATCTCAATCTTATTTTTCTTCACCTTTACTATACTATTGTCCATAGTATTGTGGGACAATATCTGGTTTCTCCATCTGTTATGTTGCCTTGTTTTCATGATGTTTTGTTGAGGGCTGATATTGTGCAGTGGCAATAATTTAAAACTTGAGGAAATACTATATTTCTCTAGAGAAGACACACACCTGGTTTTGCAGAAGGCTGTGGGTGCTGGTGCTGCCTTAAACCTAAGTCCAGTCTTAGGAATGGATGGTCATTAAAGCTAGTTTTATCCCTGCAAGAAATTTCTCACACCTGTTACCCTCTTTCTGTAGGCATGCATTGTTTCAGGGTTTCAGCCTTTATGTGTGGGGTTAACCATGTCCCAGTGCCCAGTAGACCTTGGATTCCACATTTTAGCTCCCTGGAGGGATCTTAGCCATCTCTCATTCCACTGGGGAGTCCAGAACTACTCTTAAAATCTTGTCCTGTCAACCTTACTGCCTTGTCAACTTCTTGGTACCTTTGAGACTGAAAAAAATACGTATTTGCCTGTCTTTTTCATTTCTTTGTTTTAATCTCCCAACAGAGAATCCCCTAATCTGATGCAGCCAGTAGCTGGAAGTCACACTGAGAATGTATTCACACTTCACTTAATGATGGAGGCACATACTGAGAAGTTTGGTTAGGCAATTTCGTGATTGTGCCAACATTACAGAGTGTGCTTACACAAACTAAGACTGCTACAATGTCACTAGGTCATCTAGTCATAGACCAGCATAATGTTGTCTGTGGACTGAAACATTTTTTGCAGTGTATGACCCTCCTCCTTTGGTCTAGCTGGAAGGCAGAGAAGAGGTTTATCTACAGCATTTTACATTGACATCAAGCACCCCAGGGATAACAAAAACCATCACAACACTTGGTTTTTCTTTTTATTAAGATGATGTACTGAGAATGATTTATCCCTTTTTATTGAGTTCTATTTTCAGGCTCCCCTGGTTCATTTTTGCTATCAGAGGAGAAGCAAAATCCTCTGCAGACTCCAGCAGAAGACTTCAAATGCTTTAATGATACAGGTTTTCCTAACACTTGAAAGGGCTCTGCTACACTTTGTAAAACCATGTAAATGCACGATCCCTCCCACCCTATAAATTCTGGTGCCATGTGTTAAAAGAATCACTTTTTTACCACTTTGCAACTTACAAATGTCTGCTTTCTCTCCAAGAAGAACTATCAGTTTTTAGAAGAGAGAGATTGGCCATTCAATTATCACCTTTTTCACCTGTTACATGCTAAACTGAGGAGGAACTCAATGTATGCTTCCTGGTTCTCTAAGGTGTATGTCTTTAATTGATCCTACTTAAAATTACCAAACTCTCTTTCTATCCTTCCTTCCTTCCTTCCTCCCTCCCTCCATTCCTCTTTCTTTCTTTCTTTCTTTCTTTCTTTCTTTCTTTCTTTCTTTTTCTTTCTTTTCTTTCTTTCTTTCTTTCTTTCTTTCTTTTCTTTCTCTTTATCTACTACTGAGCACTGAAGCTACAGCCTCCATACTGAGCTAAATTAGCATCCTCATCCCCTTTTAAAGTTTTTGTTTTCAGACAAGATATATCTAAATCACTAAATCGCCTGGGAATGGCTGGAGCATACACCTTTGTCTCATCCTCCTGGAGTACTCAGATTATAGACATGCGCCACCATGTCTTTCCTTCTTTCAAAATAACAAAAAACATACATTAAAAATAAAAAAAAAGTCTACAGTATTTGTGTATATGGAAATACTGTAAGAAAAAAACCTTATAATCAAAAAAGAGATAATGTAGGCTCTTATGATTAATTTCACTCAAAGAAAGATTGTGCATACATCAAGATTTATTTGGAGATTTCACTCATTCTTCTTTCCTTAAAGTGTTGCCTTTAGCTTGACTCTGTCATATTTACTTTTAACCTTCGTTTTCCCTCATGTACCTGACATGTCAGTGTTGCCACCCTCCTTTCTACTTGTCTCTATTTTAGCACTTATCCAGAGTAAAATAATTCTATATTCTCCTTATCATTTTCTCCAAATTTCCTAATGATGTATATCCATCTCTGCAGTTCTTGTGCTCTTGAGTCACATATCTGAATAAATTACCACATATAAAAACTTCAAATGGAGCCTGAGATTTTTAGCTCAGAGCCACTGTGCTCTCAACCTCTCAAGCTCAAGGTCCTGAGTTCAATTCCCGGTACCAAAAAAATATTCAAAAGAAGTTTATACACCCTCCCTCCCTTGTGCCTTGACTATAACCTTGGCATGGATCTCACCCAACTCCTCATAGTTCAGCATTAGCACACTGTCTTCATCCTTGGGCCAAATGAGAAGGGAAGTTACATAGGCATCGCCCGACTTGTACAACATTCCTTCCCAAAAACAGAGATTTACCTTTTCCTCTTCATTTCCCCAGTTTCCCTGGTCTACCTCATGACCTCTCAGTTCCTTGGTCCCATCACCTTCACTTGGGCATTTCCCAAGTTATTTATAGATCTGTATTAAATAAACTCTAGCACCCACAGTGTAACAAATATTCTAAGTGCTTTTGAAAGAAACGCCAGTTGGTTAAAAGAGAGAAACAGTAAGAAGACTCTGAGTTGATGTAAATGGTACAGAGAGTTAAAAACTTTTCTTATAAATAGATTATAAACTTGGATTGTTAGTCCAAGTTTACAGGACACTACAAAAAACCCCCTGTTTTCTGCCAGTCTACTGTTGTAGCCATGTCACTAAAATGCTAAGAGACTTGCTAGAGGCTCCTTTGCTAAGGCTCTTAAGTAAGTCATAGGTAATGTCCTGATATTATTGCAATCAATATTATTTTACTAAAGTAATAAATACTAGCATTAGTATAAGTAGTGAGTATCACAGGAGAACTGAGGGTATATGTTGGATGACCCAATGAAAAATGATAAATGAAAGGAAGTTGGTGAGAAAAGCACTTTTCTTGGCCTCTGGTCAAAAAACAAAGCTTTAAACAACTGCAGGGAAGTTTTCTCTAGACGTGTTCTGGGAAGCGAATTCAGCTAAATATAAATCAAAGGAGTTCTCTTTATTGAAATTCAAGGATGCTACAATATAGGACGCAAGGGAGATTGCCAGAGGAAGAAACAAATATTTCCTTCTGAATAGACAGGTCTTTGTAAAGTGTAGGTCTGCGGCTTGCATTCACTCTATGCTTTGATGCCAGGGTCTCTGCCTGGTCTTCAGAAAGGTCCTAGGGAGCCTGGACACACTGGGAAGAGAACCGCAGGAGGGAGAGCTGCCTGACTGAGGCTCCAGATCAACGCCAGTGTGCAGCTAAGTTCATTACTGCATCTGCGACTTGGCTCCCTCATTTCTGAGAGTATTGTAATAGTAGCAATCCCAGAGGATTCTATGGTGAGGGCGGTACTTTGTCCAGAGCAAACATACAGTAAACATCATTTTTGTCATTAGTTTTATTATTTTTTTTTTCAAAAGCCTTTCCCATGATATTTATGGCCCTCTGGCTGGCTCTAGCTTATTTTATTAGCTTATTACCAATTGCTCTTCCCCTACAGTCTTAGTTCAGCTAGTCTGGAAAGTCCGAGGCAGTTCCCTGATGATGGTTGAATTTCCATTATATATTTGCTTAGACATGCTGTTTCCACATATTTAGCCTAATAAACTCTTGCTGCTTATTTCAGATACATGTCTGGGCTTCATTGTTTTGCTTCTTCCCTCAAAATGAGTAGAGATATTTCAGTTCCTCTTATTTTCTGTTCCGTTAGCCCTTTTTTTTTTTAAAGAAAGTAAAATAAATGTTAAATTCTTTTCATGTTTCCCCCCCATAGCTCAGATATGAAAATTTTATTTAGTTTTTGTACTGGGAATTGAACCCAGGACCTTCATTTAAGTTAGTACATGTTTGCAGTATATAATGATTACTTTTGTCATGGGGAGTCCACGTATACACAAAACACATTTTAATTTGGTCTTATCCCTCACTCTTCCCTTCCCTCCCTGTTCCCTCTATCCCTTGGTCAGCCTCTCATTTGCAAAAACTCTATTTTCTTTTTTTTGTCAAGTTTTTCATCCACTTTCCCCCTCTCACTTCCCCCACCCCCTCATCTTTTTTTCCTTCCCATTTAAAAAAAAAGATCTCTGAACCCAAGGTCTTTCACTCCAGACCATTATTATTATTATTATTATTTTTTTGAGAAGTGATCTCCCAAAGTCACTAAGTTGTAAGTTAGACTTAAACTTGCTATCCTTTTACTTCAGTGCCCGAGAGTTCTGGAATTATAGGCTTGCATCTTCAAGCCCAGCTAGATACAAATTATTTTTCAAATTTTATTAGTATATATTTGCATATATGATGATTATATTCATTGAGGGGCCTCCATATACAACACATCTTAATTCCTTTTTTCATCACCTTCCTCTCTTTTCTCTTTATCTCTTGGTCCCCTTCCCTTTTGCAAAAGCTCTATATCCCTGTCCCCTTGTATCTTTATTTTACTTTTTATCAATATTTTAAATTTCTTATATAAGAGAAATCATGCAATATTTAAATTTGAGTGTCAGAGTTATCTTACCTAACATTATGGTCTCAAATTGTATCCGTTTTGCTATAAATGACTCAAGTTTATCCCTCTTTATAGCAGAGTAGTACTCCATTGTGTGCCTATACCACATAGTCTTCATCCATTCCTCTGGTGAAATACATTTAGGCAACTTCAAAGATTTAGCTCTTATTCTTAAGAAACAGAAGTATAAAAAAATTCTTAAATCACTGAATTTTCCATTTTCCATTCTATTCTAAATCATTATCATAATAATTGTTAGAATAGAAAATAATTTAGAGTTTACAATAAAAATAAAATGAGAAACTTCAATGATGTAGGAATTTTTTAGTGCTAAGAAATTACTAAAGAAAAGACATTAAAAACTATGAGTAAAGCCAGGAGTAGTGGTGCACACCTGTAATCTCAGCACTCGAGAGGCTGAGGCAAGAGGTTTATTCCAAGTTTGAGGCCAGCCTGGGCTACATAGTGAGTTCAAGGCCAGCCTGACAACATAATGAGAACTTGTCTCAAAAAACAAACAAACAAAAAACTGTGGGTAGACTGAAAGAATTATTTTTTAAAAAATCAATATCAAGCATTTATATTATAGTCCAGTGATTACACAAATATAAAAATACAAAAATGCCTATAAGTGATTGTACAGATTGCCTATGAATGATAGAATTAGCAATGAATTATATTTCATATTTTTTCTGTAGTTCCAAAATCTGTTACAAAATCTTGGTATTATAAGATGAAGTTATCCATATACCTTTATAGCTTTAATGTTAAATAACTAGTAATTATTAGTAATTATTTTAAGCACTATATTCAGAAGCTGTGAGTAGGTTAAAACATCATGTGAGAGATTCAATATATTACCCAGTTATTGTTTCAAATGCAGGAAAATACACATCTCTTTTCTTCCCTCTATACATTAACCTGTCTTTCCTTATATCACAATGAGTGTTGCAAATCTCAGGTGCTTGCCTATAAACCCACATATTCAGTGGTCAAGAGGTCTTGGAAAACCAATACAGCAGAAAATTATTTTGCTATTAAGAAAAAAACACAATATGGAAAGCTTGTGTTTGCAGTCATTAAATTGAATTTTCAATCTGGAGGAGAAATTGCAAGTCATAATCCTTTAAGTGTAGAAATAGAGAGAGGGAGAAGGGAGTGCAGAGAGACAGAGGTGTTCACAGAGAGACATAACTAGTTAAGGACAACTCAAGCTTAAAAACCCATGGATCTTTCCACTTATGAAACATAAAATTAAGAACTAAAAAGGGATGTTAGCTTTATGGAAATGCTTTTTATAGAGAAGAGATAGTTGAAAGCTTAGAGATACACAATTTTCTTCTACATGACACAACTTGTCGAAATTTGACCCACGTTAGGAGGTATGAGTCATACATCCAAGAAAAATTTATTTTCTTGCAAAAACAAGATACTGGTTTAACTTTCATCTACATCTCACTTATTCCCAGTATAGTTTAACCAGTATATTATTCCCATTATAGTTAAATAAATAAAACTTGATCCTGTACTTATGTATTATTTAAGTACCAAATTAAAGTCTAATTGTATTTTGTGGAAAATAATAAACATGCACTAAGTGTAAAAGCACATTATTACTAGACTGGATTAAAATGCATTTAAAGTATTTCTCTGAAAGTGATTCTTAATCATTTTACTTATCTTCTTATGGAACAATGATCTATTACAAAAATCAGTGACACGTTTAAAAATTTTAGCTTGCATACAAAAATTTAATGTACATCAAAGTATCATGTAAATGTTTTCCTAAGATCTATAGAGTTAGAGAATTATGTTAATCATGTTGTCTCTTTCAAATCTTGATGGATTAACCTAAACCTAAGTGGGCATTTAATTTACTCTTCACATTATTTAGGAAGTACAAAGTGGAAGGAAATATTTCGATCGGTGGATGTTTCTGGTTTTCCATAAATACAGCCCAGAATGGCCTCCATAGTGTAATGGAAAGTGCATGACATGATAAGAACCTGAGCTCTACTTATGTTTTTGTCTGAAATTAGCTCAAGCATCTAAACCTAGTCCTTCTATGTAAGCAAGGAATCTATAATGAGACATGGACAGTTTTTGGCTAATATCTAATGTCCCCAGTGTTGACCATATACTAACACTTTATCTATGTGATGATCTCCCACTATGACTGTGATTAAAAATACAGTGAATGTTTAAATATTAAAAATGTATTACAATCAAATTTGTATTTTCCTTAATATCCCCTGATAATATTTTCTCTCTCTTCAAACACACTCATCCAATCTTATTGCTCTTTATTGAAACAATTCTGGAAGTCCTCTTTTGTATCTTTTGTACCTCTTTTGTATATTTTTTTACCTCATTTGTATCTTTTACACTATCCTGGATTCTTCGATGATCTGAGTGTATAAAAATGCTTATGGCAGTTTCTGTCAAATAAAACCTTTTTGGTATGTCTTCCCTCACCTTATTCATGATATCTTGTACTCTGAGACTTCTAGCTCTAATCCAGAGTCAAAATAAGCATGAAAGGTGAACTCTCCAAGATTGCTGTAAAAAGTGGCAAGAAAAATGTGATTAATGTGTTTGAAAATGTGGGGAGTATTTTGAGGGGAATAAATGGCAATATGTCCTTTAATGGAATAATATTTTTAGCTTAAACATTCACTGTATCTTTTGATCACACCAAACTTGCTTTCTATTTCAGAAACAAACTAGTTATTCCCCAATACTGGAAAAAAGAAAGAAAAAGAAAAAAACTAGTTATTATAGATGATCATTACAATATACTATAAAGTATCTGTAATTGGGGAAACATTCTGAGTTCATTAATCGTTTTCATAGAGAATACATTAGGTAAATTATACGCATATTAATTGCTAGCCAAACTCAACTGTGTTTTATTGAGAGAAGAAAATGGGGAAAATACATGCTTTGATTTCAGAACCTACTCCTGTATATATATCATTAATTTCATCTGCCATTATCCATTTGAAAAATCTGTGCTCTTGGAAATGCGTTAATTTGCAGATCATATCGCTGACCTGTTTAGCACTTTGCCAATTTTATTTTAGTGTAATCTGAATAAATTTTGCATACGGCCTATTTGGTCTGCAATATCTCTGCCTGTGTGTAGCTCACTTTCATGGTTTACTGTCCTCTAATCCCCTGGTCCCTTTCAGCTCCTCAAATACCCTAAATGCTTTCCATGTTCCAGGCTTTATACTCTGAACACTGCTCCCCTAGATTTTTGCCTAGCTGATTTCTTCTAGTCAGGCTTACATGCAAATGTCAGGTCCACGGGAACTCTTCCCAGGTTTATCCCCTCAAAATTGTCACTGTCCCCTTTTGAGTCTCAGGTTGCCCTTTTAAATTTTCTTTACAATTCTCTGCATCCCATCAGAGCTACCTGAATTTGGTATTAGGGCACCTACGTAGGTGTTTGCTACCCTCCTCTCAACAGATCCTAAGGTCGTTGCAGGAAAAGCTTTATTTTTCTGTATCTTCTACATTTGCAGTATCTTCTACAGTATCTTTCACAAAGTAAGTTTTCTATGATTAAGAGCTTCATGATTAAATCCCCCTAAATAAATGAATGAGTGGAAGAATACATGAATATTACTGATATAAAGTGGTTAGCTGCACATGGGAAATGGGATATATTAGCACTCTTTCACTTCAGCCTTTTGAAATTGTATCAAAACATTTATTATCATTAGAGTCTATGATTGCAGCAGAAGGAACTAAAATCATGTGACATGGTCCATGATGTCGGTATTTACAGTTTCACTGGGCTCTTGATCCCTGGACAAAAAACAAATGTCAAGAAGTAAGGAAGACCAGCGGGTGAGGACAGGAAGGAAAACAAAAAGTTCACCTACACCCAGTTTCCTAAATCTTTTCTTAAGCTCTTTCCTCTTCCAATGACATTTCTCTTGAATTTATACCTTCATGTCATGATTTCTTTGTTTATGTGTTTCTTACCAAATTCTATCCAGAATTCTTTTTCTTTTCCACAATATAAAAAACACCTAAGTTTGAATTACTTTTTTGTACTCTATACCTGGTTGTTTTGCATCCTGTAGCAAGACTTAAATGCACAGCACAATCAAAACAAAACTCTCATACTTAGAAAAAAAAAACTGTCTTCATAAAAAAAGAACAATTCTGCCGTTGTTTTTAGCTTCACACTTGTTTTCCTTCTTTTTGTGCAGTACTGGGGATTGGGTCCAGGGCCTTCACTGAACCACATACCCACTACTTTTTAAATTTTAAGACAGGGTCTCAATAAGTTACTTCTTTGCCTGGGCTGAGTTTGAACTGCATCATTCTGCCTCAGCCTCCTAGAGTGGTAGGATTGCAAACATGCACCACCATGCCTGGATTATTTCCACAGATATCTGTCTTTATCCTGATACACAGCAAGCCTAAATTTTCAAATTTGTAATACTTCAACTCTCTGGATTTGATTCTTAATAATTGTCAGTCCATTTAAATGGATTATGATGATTCCCGAGTAACTGGTTGTTAACATAATTAACAGCTGGCTTTACTTTCAAGATATTAATCAAAAGAGCAAGTTATTGGAAATGACCAGGTTCTCACAAATACCGCTAATTAGCAAACACAAAGAAGTTGTATGACAGGACTCCTGATGCTCTTATGTGCATGCCTATTGGACAGATTTAGCCAAAAGATGAAACTTTTCTCAACTGTTATTAAGCTAACAGAAATTAGAATGAATTTATCTCAAGAGAAGCAGACTATATTTTCAATGTTTTCTTTTGGATAAAATGGGTTGTAAAAATTTGCAAAATGATGACAATACATAGTACATAATATTTTCCATTCATAAATGATGTATAAATTCTTTATATGCTAACTATCCCATAATTACTGAAATGTAGCTTACCTGTCACAATAAATTACTTTGAGAATCAAGGTAAACTTAACCATTATTTGATTATAGCATTTCTCTTATTAGATCTTTATATATTGCAAGCAATGTATGAGAGAAATTGAGGCAAAATACAAAGAATAAATTGGAAAACAAAAACATCCCCTCCCACCAGAAGGACAAATCTTTTTTAAATTTTTGGTGTATTTGCTTCCAATATCCTTATAGGCCTAAACCATTTGGTTTATGTTGTAATTATACTTTGTATCCAATTTTGTATCTTGTTTTCTTATAACATTAAGTCACAGGAATTGTCTTTACCAAACATGACAATATATAAAATAACACAATTGACATATTTCACTCTGTAAAAAGATATTTATATTTTGCTCAAAAATTACCATAAGGTAGGAGTCATGACTTTTTATTTTTAATTATAACAACATAGTATATATCAAAAGCAGCGAAGCAATTTAGGTTCTAAAATGCTTTTGTGTCTGGACCAGAGTTCAAGGTTACTTAAAACCAAGCTTAGTAAGAGTGTCAAAAGTTAAAAAAACTATAAGACGATCAGATACTTTTAGATTGCAAGTTACAACAAACAATTAGTATAAGAATATCCACATACTATTAAGACTTACCAATAATCTATAGGATATATTTGAAAATTAAAAAATGGATTGTTCTGAAATTCAAATGTATTTGAACATCTTATATTTTGCCTGGAGGGTTTTAACCACGATGTTTATTGTATATAATGGTGGGCAGAATAATACACTCTGACAATTGACTGGGCCCTAATCTCTAGAATTTGAGATGAGAATAGTGTTGAAGATGAGATCGAGGTTGTTAATCAGGTTGTGCCTATATGGACAGATGATCCTGATACCTGGGTGGGACAGATATGATTACAAGTCCTTCATGTGAAAAATGAGGCATAGAGAGAACCAGAGACAGGATAGACTTCAGCTTTGATGATACAAGAATATGTCATCAGATAAGGAAATGGAAGGGCCTTGAGGGGATGGAAGAGGCAGAA
This sequence comes from Heterocephalus glaber, assembly GCF_053883595.1. NCBI lineage: Eukaryota > Metazoa > Chordata > Mammalia > Rodentia > Bathyergidae > Heterocephalus > Heterocephalus glaber. The sequence continues at coordinate 14,169,877 of NW_028258325.1, read as the reverse complement.
AAATGGTTCTCCTCTTGAGCCCTCAGTAAGGAATGCAGCACTTCCTATGTTTTGATTTGGACTTGTAGCCTCCTATTGTGCTAATATTTAGTGGATTCTATGAAGAATATACATATGGTTTTATGAAGATACTGATGTCCATTAAGCTGTCTGATAGACTGGACACCTTGAATCTTAGGGTTTGATACATTTATAGAAAATGTTAAAAATTCTGAAAAAAAGACCTAGTAAACACCACTCATGGAGGCTTTGGGGTTAAGCACCTCCTGTCACTCTCAGTCATTTTTTATTTAGCCTACCCAGAAACACGGTACAGAGTGTTTTAAATCTTAGAAAGCTGACACTGTTTTGTGCTTCTGCTATTGATTGCATGTGAATGACTGGAGGAGCAAAGAGGCTTTAGCTTTAATTCAAGCAATCATCATCTTACAGCATTAGTCATGAAATGAACTCAAATCAAGATTCCATTTGGGAGTCAAGCTACAGAATAAATCAAAGACAGCTGAGATAAGCAAATATTCTTCACATCATCTTTGTAAATTTGAGATGATGGTAGGGCAAATCTCAAGTACAGCTCAGCAGGGTTCAACATGAAAACCCTATTTTTCAATGCACATTTCTATTGTATACCAGAAGGTGAGCGGAAAATGTGGCTTTACTTTATGGCTGTCACATGCAAGAGAATATTCTGAGTGCCACAGTCACTCTGCTTTTTCTGGAGGTGCTTCAGAGCTCACAAGTTTGTAATTGGGCAAGGGAGGATTTTATAGCTCACTTAAAATGTGCATTTCTCACAGAGAGTTCTCCTCAAGTCATAGTGACTTGTAGAGTTATAGTGGTGGTTAAGGCAAAGACCTCGAACCTCAAGAAGTTCAAAGTTAATAGGGGACACAGACTAGTAAGCCAATAAGGGGCATAGATGTTCTTACTGAGAAAGTGCATGATGCTGATGCTGGGGGAGCCCTGGCCCTTGGGGGGGGGGTGTCAATGCCCAGGGGCTTCCCAGAAGGCAGTGGTGTCTATGCAAGTTGAAGGAGGAGCCCCAGCAGTCAGAAGGGTTTCGTACTGAGGAAGTGTAGAAATTTTTTTTTGATGAAAGACTAAGTAAGTGAGATACAATAACATGATCCTATTTACTGAATTGTGAGACAAATGATACACACATCATAGATTCTTAATTGGTTTTATTGTTAAAATGGGTAGTTAGACTGAGAGTATTAGTAAGGAAGTACCTTATTTATTCAAGATTTAAATTCTCTTCCTTCCTTCAGAACACAGGTCTCATCGCTGCTCTTGGTTAAGTATTTAGGGCCAGATAGGTTGCTTGGTAATATCTTCAAGTCCTCTCATTTTAGAGTGCCATGCATTCATGAATCACCTCATGGATGCCAATATCCAGCACTGAACACAGGCGGGTTGTGCAGCTGCTTCCTCAGATGGGGAATTGAAGGGTGGACTGAGATTTCGGAGGAATATGATGAGTTCAGCTTTGTACATGTTGATATTGAGGTCTTGATAAACAGAAGAATGGTTCTGTGAGGATGACTTGGTAATCATTAGGACTGTGTGGAAAACGAAGGTCTGAGAAAGCCTGTGATGGTCCAGAGAGAAGGGACAAGGGGAAAGATGCAAAAAGAGAGCCACGGGACACAACCATAGATAAAGAGATACAAATGTGCATGAGAGAGAGAGAGAGAGACTCATCAGAATGGTAGTAGAAAACCAAGTCAAGAGTAATGGATTGGTGTTAGTGTTAGCCTAGTTTTAGAACACACGCTTAATATGCCTGAGGGTCTGGGTTCAAACCAAAACAAAGAAATAAACAAAAAAAATTGTGATAATTTGGTGAAAAATGGCAGAGGGTATTTCTGTATTTCAGATGAAATAGAAGAAGCATAGATTTCCTAAGAAAGCCCAAAATGGTGACTTTGTTAACAGCAGTAATATCAGAGTTCAGCAGTCATGGGATATGTCAGACTGAAATAGGAATAGTGAATAAAATGTAAATAAATCAGCAGTAAGTGTACACAAATTTATTAAGGAGTTGGTGAAAAGAATAAGAGAGAGTGAGAGTAATAAAACCTGGATGAGAATGTGGTCTTGACCAAAATGATTTGTTTAGTTTTTTTATAAGAAAGTCTAGAGCCTCTCTATGTAACAGTCAGAAGGAGCTAGCAGAGTGAACACACAGGTGTGAGTAACAGTAATTCATACTAAATAATGTTAAAAAGGACACTGCAATATAAATACTGACTCAGAAATCAGGAATATACTAAATTGAGATGACTCAGCAGCTCTAGAGATCCAAATTATTTTGCTTCCCATTCTCTAAAATAAAAGAAATTTTCTCTTAGCATCAACACATGCAGGCTTAGACTTTGACAGATTGGGCTCACTACTCCATCTCTGGCTGCAGGCTGAGACTGGAGGATGGAAAATACACCAGCTCAGGCCTGAAGTAGGCATCACCATACCAGAGCAGGGAGTAAACACAACTTAGATGCTGAAGGAAGAGAGATGGAGGCAGCATTATACTCAGTACAGAGGTTGATGTTGTTAGAGAACAGAAAGTTAGATCGGGTAGTACAAAATGACACATGTCCACCAGAAAGGAAGAGTTAAAGATAAGAGTCAGAGAAAAAATAAATCAGTAGAGAAAGATGTCAAAGAAAGCTGGGAAGGATCCAGAGAATAGGTGGAGGGATCGGCTTTAGACAGGAAACTGAACACCCCTTAGACTGCCATGACTCCAGAGAAAGGCCCTCCCTGTGTACCATCCTGACATCCCCAAATCCCTCTGACACCTCTCATTTCTTCCTAACCCCTATTATTCTCAAAGTTTATTGCCCTTATAATTCATTTATGGTTAATAATTTGTCCATTTTTCAGATATAAGCACTATTATAGTACCAGTGGGCCTGTTTATCTTGTTTCCTATAAAAAGAAATCAGAATCTAAATAACAACTAGGACATGATTAGCACTCATTTACTTGTTTGAATTAAAGTGTGTGGGGGAGTATGTAATAAAGTAACTCATCTATCTTTCAGACATAACTATATACATTGTTTTTTTCCTCTTAATAGTGAATGAGGTCCCACATTCCCAAGTGTGTATATATATGTCCATATTAACTGCTTTTTAAATTTAAAATATATAATTGGTTTGGATCATCAGATACAAAATAACAGGGTTATTATTAACAGCTAAAAATTAAAACATTTACACTTAGACAATATATATAGTGGAATGTTATGCTGTTTATTGACCTAATTTTGTTGCCTGTGACTACACTGAAAGATGTAGAAGTCTTTAAGTTTTACTGCAAAATGAATATAAAAGAATATGCTCAAATATTCCATCTCAGGCAAAGACATAGAGTATCTAGCTTTTTATTAGCAGGAAGATTCTCTAAAGTTAAGATATAGTTTGCATGAAATAACGTTCAAAAATTTCCTGAATAAAAACATTCCCCAAGTACCTCCACAATGAAACAGAATAAAACTCCCTTTTATTAAAAACTTTGGCAACTGGATCCCCTGTCTCCAAGTGAGCCGTATGCTCTAAGTTTAACACATGTGGAAACTGTACATTAGGTGAACTTCGAAAAAGAATTTTGACAGCTACTCTCCTTGAATATCTAATGAAAGGAAAACTTTTCTAAAAGCACAAAAAAATTGTCTGGTTTCATTTAATTCTCTGTTGATAATGTACATCATGTATAGACATACACAAAAGCTTTTCATGGTGAACAATGCTGATACTTCTTTATCTTAGGAATTTGTGTGTATGTGTTCCCCATGTACATGCAGAGAAAGTTACAGATCTTTTAGTAAAAAGTCTGAAATATGGTTTTGACAGATATTGTGGCATGCTGGATTTATTTTAAAACAGATTAACCTTGCAAAGAAGCTACTAATCTTATAGCATATGTTTTAGTAATAAATAAATAAATAAATAAATAATAATTATAAATAATACACAGATTTTCACATAATACAATGCATGCTTATAAATATAAAAGTGATTTTATCTTAATTCTTATTTCGGTACATGTACCAACCCCAGACAAGGAATGTAAACATTTTGAACTGAAAACATGTACTAATAAACATAATAATGTTGAAAAATGTGTTTTAAGATGTAAGGAATAGAAATAGGATATGAATGATATATTATCCTAAACCAAGAAAATAAGTCTTTTCCTATAAACAATGAGTAAAAATAGATAAAAATCAAAATTTTGCTCATGAATGTCAATGGTGTTCATTATAATAATTAGGAAATAAGGAGAAAAAGGAAGGATACATCAAAGTATTAAATCCTAGGAAAAAGCCTTATAAGCCTCTGTAAAAATAGAGTTTACTACAATGTCATTAACCTCTTTGTTCAATGATTTATTTGTTACAAATTTTACATTAGGAAAGTTCTTGTACCGTCTCCTTGCCAATTCTCTGTTAGAAATTATAAAGATCCTCAATCACCCTCTTGAAGAGACCACGCTGTGTTCGGGATGAGGCATTCAGCAAATGATGAAGTCTTTCGCAATGTGCACAATGATGTGGCGGCAGTCTCATTCCTAGGCACAAGCAAGACGAGAGTTTTCAAGGAAGCCCTCAATTCAGAGGGCTTCACACCTCGCAAATAGAAGAAAATTAATGAATGTGCTAAATTCACACCTGCCTTGTTGACTTGGAGCCCACCACTCAGTCCTATTGCAGCTAAGCCATAACCCTAAGCATCTACTTTTATGACTGACTCCCCTAGGGGGCCAGAGAAACACATCTCAACTCTTGCACCCATGTGCTTGAAACAAAAGGCAAGTGCTTCTGAATTCTGTGATATTTGTGGCCCTTCTGCATGAACGCTACTTTGAGGTCAAGGAAGATTTGAAAGTGCACTGTTTCAATAAAAGTGAGGACAACTTCTTTACCTTGTCAAGTTCCTTCTCTGAGGTAGCCTGAATACAAGATATACTTATATATACATATAATTTTGTCCAATTCCTTATTTATCCTGTGTCCCAATTTGTGACTCATTCATACCTATGTTTACACCTATAATATAATATATATTCCACTGTACTACATAGATGATTATTATAACAATTATAAGTATTTAATAATCTGTTGCAAATATTAAAAATAGAATTAAATGTGTTTAATTCAAAGTTGCTATAAATTTAATATGTAGTCTTATAATTTCAGGTTTTAATATATTAGGAAAATATTTCTGAAAAAACATATGAAATAATCTTAATTTTTTCATTTGCAAGCCAAGTTCCATTTTTAGTGAATATATGTTCAGATGATAAACATTTTTTAAAATTACATTTAATCTATCAAATCAGAATTGGCTGAACACACATTATGTGGAGAGCTTGCTCTTAGTAATATGATTAGCAATTTAACTGAAACAACAAAAGGGACTACCATGCATCTATATTTCCACTAGTGACCATGGACTGCAACACTTAACAGTGGTGAGCCAAAATAAGTACTTCGCCCATTCCAACTGTTTATTTCAAAGTGCTACAAAGCAGAATAACATAACAACTTTTAAATATTTAGACATTTGTTAGTGTGGGAATCAACTTGCACTTTTGCCCCAAGCTACTCAAATATTACATGCTGGCCCTCACAAATTCATCTGTTAATTTGTTTTTAACAAAATAGACAATAAGTCAAAATATCAGTGCCATTAAAGGCAGTGTATTATGTCACTAACAATATAATGAGGAAAAAATAAACAGAGTACTTCAAAGACACCATTGTTTCTTGGGAAGAGCTAGTAGTTAAGCAGGTAGTTGTAAGTCAAGATGGTGGGACAAGGGGAAGAATATGTAGACTATTCTTGAGACTACAGAAGGATACCTTTCCCAGGGCGATTCAGGTAGGGCTTTCTACTGTAAGCTGTTGAAATGGAGACCTAAAGCATGAGCAAAAAGAGCCAAGAGAATAAGAGAAGAGGTAAAAACATAGCCTCTGAAAAGAACAGAAATTACTGTGGATCTCTGGATACAGAAAATAATTCCCTCTTTAAGAAAACATGGAAAAACACTCATTTAGACCAAGATGCAACAATATCCGTTCAAAATTTTCACTCACTAGTGCTCTCTTTTGGCCTGTAACAGATTCCAATGTAGTAGGAGTAAATTTTCTGTAGAGTAAATAGGATCAATAATAACATTTGCTGGCTCATAAGTAGTTTTGCCATATGCCAGGCCTTGATATTTGAATAATTCTTACAGTGTAACTCACTTTATCCTAATAACAATACTCAGAGCTAGGTACAATTTTTATGCCCATTTTACAGATGAAAAATCCAATGTGAATATACATTGAAAAATACATGTGAATATCAATTGTTTAAGATACCATAAATGATAGTAGACTCAGGATGATTTAGAACTCAGCAATCTGGCTCCAAACTCCAAAAACTAATAAAAATAAAAGCAAATATTTCAGTGTTAGAACTATATTTATTTTAATGTCATAAGTATGGATTATGTCATTACATTTGTTTATTAGTATATAATTGTACAATGATCCTACATTTATCAATATAATGTATAACATTGTTGAATATGTATGATAAACATATTTCATTTTCTTTTTATTATTTCTCATACTATACATAAGAAATTCTGCACTAAGTGCTTTACTATACTCATTATTTTTAATCTTTACACACATTATCACCTTTCTGTAGATAAGACTGAGACTTAGGAAAATTAAGTAATTTATTCACAATCACATAGGTGAAAGATTGTATAGGTAATAATCAAATCAATTTGTTCTAATCATAGAAATATGGTATTTTGCCTGTCATATAAGAAAGAAGAATTTGTTAGTAATATTTTAATATTATTGTGTGGATTTACAGAAGTTCCTCAACTCTAAAAGAACTTTTTTGATAATAAGGAAGCATATGACATTTTTTTTTCTTTCTTAGGAAAAAGGATGGTTATTTCAAAACAAAATAAAACTAAGTATTTCTTTTGTATTGCATATTGCATAGTGGAGAGGCAAAATCAAGCCTGAAGATATATTTAATTAAAAAGGAAGAAACCGTAGATTTTCTCATTTGTAATATGGAGACCACATTTTTTGGGGGGGGTACGGGGGATCGAACTCGATCACGTGTTATTTTTAATGACAGTTTATTTCAGTTACAGCTTGGAAAGCTTATTAGTCAGAAAAATCTCAATGATTAAAAACTCTTTATTCTATTTTTATTTTTATTTTTCTGTTACCGGGGATCAAACTCGGGTCCTTGCGCTTACGCAGCAGGCAGAGAAACCACTGAGCTAGATCCCCAGCCCTAAATCTCTTTATTATAAAATGTAGGCAAAAGATAGCTGATTCACATCCCATATTCCATCATATTGTATTTTTTTCCGTTTGAACCATGAAACCATGATCTCTTTTTCATTTTTCATAATCACAATTGCAGAATGTTCTGAGTTATATAGAAAAAATAACAAAACCTTTTTAAACAAGTTTTTCATCAAGGAACTGAATTAATGAAGTTGGTGTCATTGGGGCCAAATCTCAGAACAGCCCATTGTTCCTCTCATGAAGAAAATATTTAGAAAGTACATACTTTCACGGTGTCCTGTAGGTGCCACAATACCTTCGTTCGCAAATGATTCTGTTTGCAAAAAACTCTGTTGGCAAACAAAAGCACTCTGTAAAATTTTTGTCTGCAAATTCTGCATCAGGCCATTTTCCTCACACAAACACAAAAGCAGTCATCTTTTCCAAAATTGTAAAACAAATTACATTTGTAAACTGAAGTACCACTGTACTACTGTAGTTCTAAAGGAGAAAGTTATAACTGCAAATGCTCATATATTAGGAATAGAGTAATCCCAAAGAAGTAAACTGATGATACTACTTAAGATCCTAGAAAGACAAGAACAGTCAAATATGAAACTAATAGAGGAAAGAAATTATAAAGATCAAAGCAGAAATTAATGAAATTGACATCAAAATATGAAACAATATTGAAATATTTTGGGGGGGAAACAGAATACATATTTTTTAAAACCTTAACTCTGTGTTCTTTCCTTTACTGCTTTAAGATACTCCGTTTTCTGTGTTTGGAATTAAATCTGGTAGCTCTTCATTCTTCATTTCAGTGTGGAGACGTGATTCCTTCACTACTCTTTTGCACTTAAAAATATAGTAGCTCAGCAAACTTATGTTCCCCAGGAAACAAATTCTTGCTTTGATCACTCACCCTACTGTGTAGATTTTCTTGTCCATAGGAAAAATGGTTGAAAATCAGTGACTAAAATTCAACTATGAATGTTTTGGGGAAATCTCATTAGAAGTCACCACGTGCTTACTTATTCTTGGCAACTAAATAACCATTAAATGTTTCTTAGTGGCCTCTCAAAACACTTATGTGTTCCTGCTCTCGAAAAGGTTCTTTAATGCCCCCATCACATACACAAACACAAAAGGCAAATTTTTCATATGTTATAGATCTTATATTTAAAGTTACGTTTTCACTATATTTTCTTCCATTCATTATAATTTAGCTATCTTTTCAAAATATAGCAACATGCATGTAAAAAGCTCTGCATTAATTGTATGCATGAGAATCATGGTTCCCATACATGAGACATGGTTGATGAAAGGATTAAATATATAGATTTTTTATCATTAAATCTAGCCCTAGCATTATACCTGAGATAGAAGAACTTTGCTATTTATTAAGTACTCAAATGACTAAAATATATTATTCATTAATATCCTTATTTAATATTATCATTCCAAATTAATACTTGAGTATGAGTGTAATCTATGAGTAAACTAGCTCTGTGTGTTCCCCTAATGTAGATGTTCCACAGTTATTAATGCACCCATGAATTATGAAACTTTTTTCTTTCTAAGCAGTATGTCACAAAGTTAGTACAGCATACTTAATTTGCAAAAAATTAATTTCCATAATGTCACATAACTTCTCATCTATTTCTTTTCCAACAAACTTTTACTATTGACATTTTAATATATTGCAATTTGATTGTCGTTTATCCTTGTTAAATTTCCTTACCTTTCCTGATCCAAGAATCCAACCTGTTGAGATTGTTTCAAATCTTTCAAATCATAACCTATCTTTCTAAGATTTATAGCAGCAGCAAATCTATTTGCATAAGAGGTGTTGATAAGGATGTCCCTGGGTGAAATTCACTGAAGGTACAAGTGGCCTTTTCTCATACCCATGTTGGTCTTAAAAATCAACCACATTAAGTATTCATCTTCAGGATGGTCAGATAATCCTAAATTATTTTGAAGAACTTTGTTGAAATCTGGGATGAAGATTGAGTGAGATTCAAGACTAAGAGAAAGAAAAGCAATGAGGAAGAAAAACTACTGCTTAAAAATTTTGTCAATATTTTCAAAATGAAAATGAGGATTATTTGATGTAGTTTATTTTTAATAAAGGTATATTGACTTTCTGTATCTTTGCCTTTCTTTCTGAGTCCTCAAAAATTATTCAGTTTTCATTTTTCCCTATAAATTAATAGAAATAATTCATTATTTTTCTGGTTGAAACATTCTAAAATCAAAAATTTCTTTACAACATTGAGAAAATATTCTTATGATACAAACTTTTAACATCCCTTAACAATTTTGCAAAATTTTTTGAGGAATTATAATATCCTTAACAGTGGAAAACTGAGTAAAGTTTTTACTAAATGTGTATTTATTAGATGGTAATCTTATCTCATTTCTAAAAAGGAGTCATGCTCTAATTGAAAAAAATAAATGTTTATAAAAACATTTTTGGAAGTCTTATTACAGTTCTGGTAGAGCAGAAGATTTAATTTTTGCACTTATCTTGTGTCTCCAAAATAAGCTTACTAAATTAACAAAATAGATAATTTATACAAGGCCAGAGAATCAACAGTTCCAAAAATAAAAATGTTGATATTGCCTCTGGAACACTCGAGAAAGTGAGGTGGTTACAAACATCAAAGCTTTTCATCAGTTAGAGGGGTCATAGTTGGAGCTGGATTTCATTTCTAACCATGCTGCTACCACTTTCTATATGTAAACATTGCTACATTTCTTACACATGTTGGCCTTTCTCATTTGTATTATGAGATGATAAACCTTCATATATTATTTTTGAATATTAAAATAAATGGTAGATTTAAATTACATTTACATTGTAGATATCTCAGTAAATGCTATTAATTCTTCATAATGCTTTCATAATGACTGGCTTTCATAATGATTATCAATTAATTTGTATTTGAGAGTCTCCCACCTATTAACTATAAGTGAGCTAGTATAGAATATAAATGCATTACTTGTGCATTTTGTGTGTGTATATGTTGATACCTTCTTCAATAAATTTTGGATGAAGGAGCTTAATTCAATCCACATTTGACAGAGGACAGAGGAAAATTAGGTTAGATTGGGTCTTATAAATTTAACAGTTGGAGGGTGGTTTTTTGAGTAGGATTTCTTTCCACGCAGAAAAAAAGAAGTCTTATTTAAATCTACTGATTTTTCTCTTAATTATCATGTTATTTTCAGCTTATTCAATAAACTTCTTTTTCTGCAACAGTTTACTAGAATATGTCTTAGTATTGACTTTTCAGTACAAAGTCCATGCGTTGATATATTTTTCTTTCTTGCTTACTCTGTCTTTCTCTGAGTCACTTTCTCTAATTTTGGAAAACTTTCCTTGAATTACTGTCTTTAGTATTTCTTTTTGTTTTTATTCTTCAGAAACTTCTATTGTCTGTAAGTTTCATCTTTTTCCCTACTTGCAACAGTTTTTCCTCTCTTAAACCTTTGTATTTCTTTTCTTATTATACTATTAAATTTTCTTCTTTTAATCTTATACTTCCCTGAGTCGTTCCTTGTCATGCCTATCAGTTCTTAATTTCTTTCTAGGATATTTGTTTATTCATGAAACAGTTTACATCTCATTCTTTTTTAACTACTTTCAGTTCATTTCTGAAGTTTTTTAAACTATGATTTACATTGTTTCATTTGCTAATGTTTTCTAGCTTGTTTTTATACTGTACCTTATGGTGGGCCATCAGCATTTCTACAAACGTTATTTTATTACTTATTCTCTTTTCATCTTGTAATGGCTTGGAGATTTTTGGCTTGATAAATTTATGTCTCTCATCATTCTGTGAATTTAAGGCTTTTGTGAATTTAAGTTTTAAAAATTATTTTAGTAGTTACAGTTCAGCTGGATTTTGTTTTGCTGTTTTTTTAAAATAGAAACTTCTAAAATGTGATGCCTTGATTTGCTGAGATTCTCTGTTCCCCTCTTCCATTTTTATCTGAGTCGTGTCTAGTTTTCATTTATTTTAAACTATGCTGCTCAGTTTCCCTTTTGCTCCCTTCCCTGTTCCTCAGCAGGAAACCTTGTTCAGAGATAGCTCCCTCTGCTAGTCTGTTTCTAGAGGTCACAGGGCAGAGAATACTGTGGCCCCTGAGGACATTCAAAAAGGTTTACTAGTGAATATTTTTTGAAAGGGCAAAATCCTCCCCAACCAATTGTTGTCTATTTCCCTGATATACTCTAGTGATGGTAATATAAGAACCTTCTAAATTTTTGAACACCATTTATAATTCCATAGGTATAACTTGCCATGCTTTGTTTTTGTTGTTGCTTTGTTTTATTCTTTCATTTTATAAATATTGCCAATTAGTCTGTTTTTTCTGTCTCCTTGACCCCTTGTTTCCTGCAAGGATTTGTGAAAATCTAAAATGTGTACTGTCACTGTTGTTATTATCATCATCACAGAATTTATCAGTACTATCTTTTTTATGTATGTCGGAGCTTTGACTCTAAGATTTGAACATTCTTGAGGGCCTTTTCGTATCTTTTAGTTGTCACAGAAAGATTCTGGTCTCTGTTTCTGAACAACTGCTTCATGTTTGAGTTAGTATCAACAGAATGATTATGTACTATTACTCACCAAATAATGACTTTGACATTTGTAAAATGACAAGCCCTACATCTCTGCTATGCAAAAATCTTCTGATTCCTCTTAAGGAAAATGTACCATTATTATTATCATCTTAGTAGCCTAACTGATAAAACATCTTACTCTTTAGTGTGTCAATCAGCTTTCTGTCTCTGATAAAATACCTTGTAATATCAACTTCAATGAGGAAAGGTTTATTTTGGGCTCATGGTTTCAGAAGTTTCAGTCTAAGTTTTATTGACTCTGTTGGTATTTTAATGGCCCTGCAATCAGGCGAAGAATCATTGTGGGAACTGTGTGATGGAGCACATCTGCTCACTTTATAGTAGTCAGGAAGCAAAGAGAGGCAAGAGGGGTTCAGGTCCCAATACCCTTTAGGACCACACACCCAATAACCTACATCCTCCACCTAGCCCCCACCTCCTAATACTGCCACCATCTTGTACAGCATCTTCATTGGGAACCACACTTACACATGAGCTTTGGAGCAACATTTAAGACCCAAAACATAAAAAAAAAAAACATATTGCACAGTACATCAATCATCAGCTTTAGATGGTCATTTCTCATGTCTAAACAGGTTCCTCCAACACTCCCTTCCCTGAATCTGTACTCCATGCAAGGAGCCCATAGTCTACACCCTAGAGTGATGTATGATTGTGTGTTGTCATTCACCATCCCACACCACAAGAATATTAGTGGATTAGGAACTACATGTCTAGTTATGTGGATATCACTTACAGTTCCTTTAGTTAGCATGCTGGGAAGGAATAGGAACACCAAATGCCTGGAACTTTCCAGGCCACCAGGCATCCTACTGAGTTTCTTCTCAAATATAAGTCTATGTTTAATATGCAATATTAGGAAGAGCTACAGTAAATCCAACTTTCTAGGTTAGGAAAACCTCTGCTTAACCAATATACCTTTGAGATCAAAGATGTAAAAGCAAATGATGCAACTCAAATGACCAGAGATGCAAACTCTATAGGCTACTTAAATGAAAGAGGTAGCAAGGATAATTAAATGTTCTATTTTCATCCCAGGATCACTATATATTAAAGACTAAACAATTCTTCTCCATGTGTAAGTATGCTCTTCCACACTTCTTTGAATTCCAAGTCCTCTCTATCATCTACTTTTACAAAGACATAGGTGAAATTCATATTTGTGTTTCCTCCCACCGCAACCTCATAGGAGACAACACAAGTAAATAACACCAATAACTGGCAGTCAACACAACCTAATTATAGCATAAATAACAGACAGTTGTGGAAATATTTCAAAACCAGGACAGCCTAGGTCCCATCCAAAAAGCATGCATCTGCTCAGCTCCAGCTGAGGTTTATCATACACTAACACAGGGCCAATATTGCTAGGGTTTCCTTTTTTTTTTTTTTTCAAAAGAAGCAGGAAATCCAGATTATTGTTTGAAATATTCCAGAATTTAAAATGTTGACAATAAATTCAATCAATTTTGAAACACTGGGTAGGCAAATATGGTGTGGGCCAAACAAAACACATCTGCAGGCCATGGGATACAGTGCATTACTTCTGCTTAAGAACCCCAAACTAGCATATTTTTCTCCTATATTTTCATTCTTCTGTTTCAAGAAGAATGTGCTAGCTCTTCTGTGTCACATTTCTTGAATTCCTTCCAAAAATCATGTGTTTTACTCCTTTGTGTCCTCACCCCTCCCAGTACAGACTCACACAGGCCATAGCATCTACACGATGTCATCATGTATGGGCTTTCCTGTTAACCTCTCATATGAAACCTGTAAGTTGCTTCAGATAAAAGATTGTTCAGGGTTCAGTTGTGGGCTCTCAAAGCACCCCACACTTACAAAACCAGATTGTGTGAATGTGACTCTATTTAGGGGGAAAATAGTGATCGTGGTAGATACCATGAACACAGGGGTCTGGAGAAAAGATCATCCTGAATTACCTGAGTGAGCTCCAAATTCAAGGACACATGTCCTAGTAAGAGACAAAAGGAAAAGAGAGACAGAGATGAAGGCCATTTGAAGACAGAAGCACGCATTAGAGTGAGGCACACTCAAGACGTATAATGCCTGAAGCTACTGAAGCTCAGAGTCCTGTGGGGATCTTTCTCCTATGACAATTTTACTTCTGATTTCTTGCCTGAAGAACTGAGTTAAAAAAAAAAAGCCTTTTGAAGCTACGTCATTTGCAGCAATTTTTTATAGCAAAGCTAGAAACTAGCACAGAGGATAGTTTTATATAACTTTGTGCCCAAACACCTAGCATACAGTCTGGTGTATAGAAGGCCGGCAAGAAATACGTGTTAATTCATAGAATCACAAGTATAAATTCTCACTCTTTCTAAGTTTATTAGTTTCCTCACAAACTTCATGCGCTATAGAAGAATGATATGATTTCACACCTCATAAATAAGGTTCTTGAATGGACTTATTAAGACTTAGTAATCAAACCAGAGTTTATTAGAGTTAGGCATCTTTATGACTTCTTCCTCTCTGCAGAAGTGTACAAAGTATGCATCTCTGTAGATGAGCAAGAAGAAGCAATTCTCCCACATAAGATGTTACTGTGCTACACCCAAATGCAGTATGAAAGATCATCCATCTCCTCGGCAAGAAGGACTTATTGTCACTGAAGGCTGAAACGTGGACCAGAAACAGTGTGCTGTGATCACAAAAAGACATGCATTTGTACCACAGTGCTACTTGTTACCAGATTGAAGACGCTGGATAAATTACTTAACCTCACTGAGCCAGTGGAGGTTGCACGAGGAGGCAGGTATTAAAAGCATTAAGTAGTTTAATAGTTCTTACTGAGTGTCTGGACTTAGAAAGAACTAAAAACTGTTACCTGCCTCCCACAGATTTCCCATATGCTGTTTTCTCTTGATTGAGGAATTAAAGTTTGGAAAAAATGAATTCGCTTAGACTACTGGTTTTAATTTAAGGGCATTAAGTTGGATTTCCTACTCTTAAAATGCAATCCAGATTGCTCTTCTACAATTCCTAAAAAGCCAGTTGAAGGGTAGAACTCTTAGTACCACCAGGCCCATCAAATGTTAGCATTGTTATTTTCCTTACTGAAAAAAGTAACTGAGTTCTGACTTGGCTCCACATTAAACATCCTTCCTTTTATTGATTGTTAATTGATGTCAATAATCAGCATTATGATTCATAATGAGAAGGTCACAAAGATGAAATCATGTTCCCACAGCTAGCATCACTGCAATGTCAATACTTTTTATGAGAAAGCAGTTTTGACATTTATATTTAGCCTTAGGACCTCCGTTTTCTCAGTTGCAATAACATATCCAGTGGTATACTAGAGATGACGGTAATCATGCTAGCTTGCCCATTAATCTTCCTAAAAGAGAAATACACTCACAATAAGCCATGAGGAGAGACAATGGCTTTTATTCCATTTCTTGTAAACCAATCCAAAGCATTACTCAGAGAGCAAGCAGTCCACAAACGGGAAACATCTTTAGGCTTGCAAATACTCCAAACTATGCATAGGGTAACTTAGATTATAGAAATAACTTCTTTAAATCAATAGTTCCCAGGTGGAATCTTTGGACAACCCAGCTGACACAAATGCCAGTGTCTGGAAACATTTCTGTTTGTCATAACTGAGAAAATAATGGTGCTCTTGTTACTAGCTAGTGGTAGAGAGCAAGGATGCTGTTAAACTAAACATATCATAATGCACTGGCCAGTCCCCATGACAAGAAATTAAATGGCCCAAAATATGAGTAGTGCTGTAGTCAAGAAAGCCTAAAATAGATAAGCATGAGAGAAATGTCTACTATGAAAAGTTCATTTAAATTCGGGGCTTAATAGCTGTTACGAGGTGGAGATGTCAGAGCTAGGAGCAAAACTTAGAGTGAAAGAGAAAAGTGCAGTTTTTGAAGAAAAGGAAAAGTAGCTCAGGTTTTTTTTCCCTTTGGATATGTTTTTGAGTGGGAGTGTGTTACATGTCAGAGCCCAGAAAAATATATTCCTCCTGAACTGTCAAATAGAAGGAAGAAAAAATCCCTGGATTTATCATAAATATATTTAAATGTATCTGTAAAAGTCTTCCTTGGATACTGGAGGGATATGGGCCATCAATAAGCAAAAGAAATTGGCAATGTATGAATTTATTTCATAAAAAATATATAGATACATACTAACACATGATCTACTAACGATATAAAATATTCATAATAACTGGACATTAGCGAGTAATCTGTGAAAACTTAAAACTTTAGCATCTGTCTTTCTTTAAATAAAATATGAAAGCTATTTTTCACTTAGGTCCAGTTGGACTATACTCCCTGGTATGTAATTCACGAAGCAATGGCTTTGTGATTTCTTTGGAGAGCTTTGTAAAAGTCTTTGTGCTTATTTGAAATTTAAAAAATAAAACATTTTTGATGTAGAATATTTGTGTTCTTCGGAATTTCCTGGTTCTAGATAAAAGGTGTTTTTACTGAATTCAGACTAACCTTGAAATTTTTGAAAATTGTAAACTTATATTAAAATGAAAATAGGGAAAGCATTCTGTATAATCTTATGTGTCAGGTGGAATAATTTGGACTCACTATAATGAAGAAATGGTAGTTGGCATGGGAGTATTTGAAGCATTTTTTCTTATCTTTCCTCTTCTTTTCTGGTTATTATATCTGGTATTTTCATACATTTTTCTAACAAAGATGATAAACCATAAGATTACTTTTACATTTAAATACTTTGGATGCCTAACTGAAGAATTGGGGATTGACAGAAATGTAAAATGTCACAGAGTTTTAATACTAGATGACTGGGATAAAAATAAACAAACCTGAAAAAGGATGATGGCTATAGACTGAAAGCGTGTGTTCTCCTGATATTCTTATGTGGAATTTCTAATCCTCATTGTGAAGATGAGGAAATGGGGCATTGGAAGGTGCTTTGGGCTCAAGGAGATGATGAAATTGAAACTTCCATTATGGGAGTAGTGTTCTTATAAGGATAGACGTGAAAGAGCTCGCTGCCTCTCTCTGACACATGAGTATAGGGCGAGCAAGTGTCCATGTGCAGTCCTGGAGGAGAGCCCTCACCAGAAACTCTATGGTGGTACCTTAGACTCAAACATCCAATTTCCAGAACTGTGAGAAGATCAATGTCTGTTACTTAAGTCATTAAGCCTGTGGAACCTGTGTTCCCTGAAAATAATCCCTAACCAGAAAATAATCAGCCTTCAAAACTAGAGATCAAAAATGCCAGCACCAATCACCTTGCCTTGCCTTCCATTCTGGTATAGTCATCAAGCAAGAGAATAGTGAGATTATACTCTTCTGCATGACACTGGCCATCACCATGGTAATGATCAGTGCTTATTTTCCAGTTAGGGATTATTTTCAAGTAAACACAAAATATTTTTACTGTATTCTAACCTAAATTTTATTCTAGCAGAAAACTAGATCCACTCAGCAAGTATGGGAACAATACAAATGGAATATGAATCCTAGCTTGGGCCACCTCTACGATGCTTGCTAAAATTGATAGGGAAAACTAAGATTTCTTTCAAATAAATGAGACCAAATGAAGACCATAGATCACCATTTTTGGAAGTAGGATTGAATGACTTTCAATTTGTAGCTGCAAAATGTAGCTTGCAAATAAGACTATCAAGAACTTCTGAGTAGTATGTAGACATGTTAATGGCCAATGACTATTATTACAAGTAGATAATTAACAAAATATGTTTTTGACTTGGATCAGCTCATGTGTTCTGTCAATGTCTTATTTGTCCTATTCAATGCCAGGAATCCCTTGATTAGGCAGATGTGTGAGTGACTATTAACTAACAATATCAAAACATACCCATGAATATCCATTATTCTGTCTGGATAAATATATGGATATATTCATGTATATATTTATAAAACTAAATGCATACATACATATATTTGAATCTACTTTTTGAACACATACTGGAAGACTGTTCAGAGAAGCACTTACAGAATAAGGTAAGGCACAAATACACTCTTACAGAAAGAAGTGCATCCCCTGCACTCTGTGTACCAAGTGAATATCCCACGGAAAACCCTATGACACCATACTTCAACCAAACTCTTCTGACACCATACTTCAGTAAAAGTTCTAGTTGAAAATTAGTGTTCTACTTCAGTGGACCAGCTTGTATCATATTACTCTTCTCACAGAACTATCAAAAATGTTGGGGAAAATTATTTGATGATATATGCTAGCTCTCAAGGTAGTGAGACAGTGAAGGACCAAAATCTAAAAGAGAAGCATTGAAATGGAAGAAAGGTGCAAAGAGAAGAACAGCATTGGATGATGATTTGTTTCCCCTTTTGACATTTGGTGATTCTTGAGCAGAAGCTGAAAGGCTAAGCATGTTAGCTGACCTTCTGGGAAATTGACAGCAATGTGGAGACAAGAAGCAGACATTCGGATTTTCCCAAGAGTAGGGATTTGATATAAACCCCAAGTTTTCAGCTAGGAAATGCTAAGAATAAGATGAAATCAAAGGCAGATAAGGCCTTAGAAAGATGAACGGTTTCAAATCGGCCCCACTTCCAGGCTGGATGAAGCCATCTGCCCCCACCTGAACTACCCTGCAGATGCTAACATGAATCTGGAGGACAATGTGCCAACCAGAGGTTTAAATTACTTTTTCTTTTTTTTTTTTTTTCACGAAGAGTCTGTATTAGTCAGTGCCTACAAGAGCTTTGCAGGGCCGGGACAAGGCTCCTGAAAAGACTGTACATGCTCAGAATCAGATTTAATGCAGGACACAGAAATGTATGACATTGGCCTAGAATGGCCACCTGTACAGAGCCAAATACAGAAGAATGTAAAAGTCTCTTACTGCACTAGAGATCCAAAGGATCTAACTGAAGGCCTAGAGCACACGGAAATTTCCCGCTACAGTCTGCATCAGGAGGCCAAAGGATCTGCAACAGAAAAACCTAGAGGTGGGCATGGGAGGTGGAAGGGTTGGCACTAGAAGCTAAAGTCTGTGCAGTCAGGCTGAAAGGCCAGTGTTGGAAGATGAAGAATCCATGCAGAAAGCCAGGAGATGATTCCCAAGGGAAAGGCGAAAGACCAGAGGTCCTCTGAAGAGAACAGCAGCCATCCTTGGCAAGGGCAAGGACCAGAACTCTTCCGAAGAGAACTGGTGAAGCTCCTCTGAGGAAAATCAGCTGCCATAAACTCTTCCAAGAAAATCAGCTGAAATCCTTCCCTCCCATTCTCCTTTTTATACCTTTCCGACCACAATTCTCCTCAAAGTGGGTCTGGTGTGCCCAGAACCATGCTGACTACATTCAGCTGAGTGTTCCCCACTGAAACTGACAATTAATCGATTAATCACCATAGTCCACAACATTAATTTAAAAATCAAAAACAGGCACACCAGGAAAAAAGATGAAGTGTGAAACAAGACAGAAAACAGGAAGTAGAAATAGACTTGCTAAACATATGATACCAAGAGTTGGTAATGAGTGTGGTTAATGATAATAAGAAGATTTATATGATTTACATAAGGATTTATATGATAACAGAATCTATAATAAATAAAACCAAATTTTATATCTGAAAAAATTTAAAATTGAAAACTCAGTTGAGTGGGTTGAGAAAAGACTGAAGTATAGACTAAAAGGTTAGTGAACTGAGAGATCAATCAAAACAACCACAAAAATAACAACACTTAGATTACCTAAAGTATAAAAAACATAGAATAGAGAAGAAAGAGTATAACTTGTGGATCTCAGTGAAAGAATCAATATTTTAGTAATTAATAAAATGAGAGGCTATGGGAGAATAATTTTGAAAAGATATTGGTCAGGACATTCTGGTGAAAAGTTGCAAAACTTAGGACGTAAATCCACTGATCCACAAAGCTATGTGGTTTCCATTTAATGTAAATATAAGGATAAATAGGGCCTAAGTGCATCATAAGCAGTCAACAGCACAGGATAAGGAAAACAAAAAAAGGTGTTTTCCTTTCAAAGGAGCGTTAAAAACCAAAATGAAAACTAATGACCAGATGATCTCCCTGCCAAAATGTTGGAAGCTAGAAAGGGACTGTATGACAGCTTTAGCATGTTATCAACAAACCGGGATGATGACGTCTGCCCTTGAAGTTAAAGATTAGCATAAACACATCTTTGCTATTCTGCTAAGTCACTGAGAGATATTCAACAACCTGTTCAAAATCTTCGAATCATAGTTGTGGTTGTACAAGATGCAGAAAGTTATAATAAATATATTCTACTTAGGGTTTTTATTAAGATGCAATGAGGTGACATTTGAAACATGTTTCAAACAGCATGAATTTAATACAATGGTTTGTTATTTTTAATGGCATTAAGGACATTTGCTTTGTTATGCAACCAATCTCAGTGATTCTTTTCATCTTCCCAAACTGAAACTCCATACTCACTAAAGACCAGTCCTGCTTCCTCTCCCTACAGAGTCACTGATAACTACCATTCTGCTTTCAGTGTTATGAGTATATCACTCCTCACACAAGTGGAACATGGCACCTGTCTTTTGTGACTGTTTTTTTCACCTCGTATAATGTCATCAACGTTCATCCATGCTGTTGTATATGTCATAATTCCCTTCTTCTTAAGGTTGAGTAATATTTCATTGTTATTTTTATGCCACGTTTTGCTTATCCATTCAGTTGTCAATGGACATTTTCTTTGTTTCTATCTTTCATCTGTTGTGAATAATATTGTTATGAATATTTGTGGACAAATATGTAGGAATCAGCTTACATGTTTATCTCAACCAGAGGATGAATGAGGACTAAAGACAAAAGACACAAAGATAATTTGGAAAAGGAGGGCCAGAAGATTTTTGCCTCAGTGGACAAAAAGACCTGTTTTGACAGTGTTTTTCACTTTTATTAGACTCACATAAACAAGAAGCAAGCAAGCATGTGATCCAGGGCTCAGGGAAAGTTCATCAGGTTCTCATAATTTACAGAATGCACCCAAATGTGTATTTTCTCTAATCGGACTTCAGCTATAATTGATTCTCTCCTTGAAATTGGCTGGTATAGGCATTCTAGTGAAGAGAACCAGGGAGAGATGGCTTATTATCTTTACCCCCGAAGCTCAAGGAAAGCTCAACCCAGGCCATGGTTTTTACACATCATTTCCCACACAAATAGTGGAGTTTCTGTTTCAGACTCTTTTGGTGACATAACCAGAAGTAGAAATGCTAGACTGTATATTTTTTTGTGCTTTTTTTTAATTTTTGAGAAATTTTCATTATTATATTTTCAACTGTTACTTATATACATTGCTCTTTTATTTGTTAGATTGAAACCCTGTAATGAAAATTTTGAGGTTTACCAGTTTACAATGAAATCTCCCGTATGGACCCTCTACTTTCTTTCCAACAAATATTTTTGATTGGTCAGTGTCACTGTGGATCATTAGACGATGAAATGAATGTAAAGGTAAAACATGCATATAGTGGTTACAATCCAAGCTATTCAGCTCACTGGTCTGGGTGCTAGGCATATTAATTACATAATTTCCTGAGCATTACTATTCCATCATGTATAAAAAAGATGAGGAAAAAAGCCATGTTGTGATGAACAAATTAGTGAATTTATGTGAAGGCAACTGATATACTTTGTACAAATTATGATATTCCAGTGAATTTTTACTGTGATTCATCTGAAAACAGTTACTTCAGCACTCTTCTAAAATACTTGCATTATGGCATGACATTCCTTACACATGACTTTTGTGAAGTGTATTTTTGAACTACTTTCTTGTAAAAATAATGAATTCTGGCTCTATTCACTTATACAACTAAGCATATTAAAGTCTTCTTAAGAAATCAAAATATTATTTTTTGGTTGCAAAGTTTTCTGAACACCAAGATAGAGGTTGCACTAATTATGTAAAATGCTGGGGAAAATCTACATAATAATACAGCTTAAAATATATGAGAGGATGAATAATGAGAGAAGATAATTCTCTGCAACTGTCTAAATAATATAAAATGCTTTCAAATCCACTTAAATTAGCTACTTATTGATGGGTTTGGCAACCCTCTAGTATAGAGATAATCATTTAAAAACATAAGATAAAAGAAGGAATCCAGATAATCTAGTCAGCTGATTTAGTACCCAAAGAGGACAGGCAAGGAAATTTAAAGATCAGAAATGCATTGTGTGCATTTTTCTATCTGTATGCAGAATAGTCCATAAACTCTATCAATACATTATAGGACTTAAACCTTTGAAACAATAGGCAACAACTTTCAGTGTTTATGAATGATTTTTGCAGAAATCTAGCATTTTTTTTAACATTGATACCAGGGACATTGAAGATTGACAAGTCTTGGGAAAACACATTGTAACAATTACCCAACACCTTGATTTGGGAGGATTGCTGGATATACTGAAACCAGGCATCTGGACCTCTTTAGGAACAGAACACAGAAAAGTGAATGATTTTGTCAATCTAATGTTACTTTTTTTCTGGGGTGTTCATATAAATTTAGGATAATTTATAAATCTTGACAACATCTTTACTTTCTATGACCATGTTTCACAGGCTAGATCCAAATCCATTTTACAAAAATGGATCCAGATTCATTTAAAAAAAAAAATTGTCCCACCTTCAAACACACACACAAGTTTTAAGACTCACATAATTTTTCTTATTAATTTTTGTGCACTCAAAATTTCATGTCATCTTGGTGCCCCTGAAAAAACAAAATATCCAACCTTCTGGTATCAAATTACTATGCTAACCATCTACATGTCACATACAAAAACGCTTTAAATAAAATGGAATTCACAGGGTTATGGTAAGGGTTAGTGTTAGGATACTCTGAGAATCTAATATGGAATCAATAGTTAGCAAATCAAAAGCCAAGGAATATTAGAACCTTTGGTCTGCTTTGGTTGGGGCTTATTAACTTGGACTAAGCTCAGGACTACTGTAACTCACTTCAAGTTCATTAGATTAATCCATAAAAATAGTCATCAGATTCTTTTAACTACAACCTGTATGTATGTTTAATGACTAGTACTCTGGAAGTAACATTTCTATATTATGTACTACACTATTTATACTTTTACCTTCCCAACTCAATCTACCACTCTGCCCCATATAATTTTCAAGTGATCCATTTCACACAATTTAAGTAGTTAATTCATTATGATAATTTAACATGGTTTAAACATGTCCATGTTGAATCTATTTGGTATAATTTGCACTGTAACTTTATTCCAATGTTCTATCATTCACATTATTCAGAAAATGCTTAGATTCTTATTCTGTGAAAATTACTTTGATGTTCAGATATTGCACAAGTAGCAAAAACAAAAAATGTAACTTGCTAGGCAACAAAGTAATAAAAAGTTTTCTGATGTCATAATGCCCTGCTCAAATAAGATGCAGTAATAATAATGTTTATAAAATTATCACTCTATAAAGCATATGTTATTCCTCTTATTCTGCCTTTAAAGGGAGCAATTGTGTTTAGTAAATTATTCAAAATCTGTTGAATATTATTTTTATTGCATTCATTTTCATAATTTTAGCTATTATATCAGTGCACTGACTAGCTTATTATTTCTGCAATGAAAATAACTCAAAGAATATTCACTTCCATGTTTGTTAGTTCCCAATAAAAATTGAGTGTTTGTCAAAGGAAAACAGTTTCCATTAAGAAAGATACTCTAAATAAATCAGAATAAGAACCTCCTTAGAAAACCCAAACTCAGAGGCAACACCAATCCCATTAATAGTATTGTAATGGGAGCCTCAAGGAGATCCAGATTATGATGAGTGATTACCCTGTGACTAGTCTTTAGTACTCTCATGAGCTTCCAAAGAATATAATTTGAGAGTGTAAATAAATTGATTTTTTTTCTTACTGACCTACAATGATTGGACTAGTAATTAGAAGTTCACAATGTTGACAGGAAAGACTAAAGTAATATTCTCCACTCAATAAATTTCTACCCGAGGGAGTTCCTTACTTGTTAATTATGATGATCATCATTATTGGAACATATTTTTCCTACTTCAGTCTTTGAAGCCTTCATATTTCCATCAAGGAGCATTCTATGTCATGACTTAATGAAGAGAAAGAGGAACCATAGGCAAGAGTGTTAAATTCCTTGTGACAAATATTATCCAATGGAGTCATGCACATAAAATATAAACATTAAGTTTATACCCCCAATTTTTTTTTTCTTACTAGATGCACTACTCAGTTTCACATTAGTACCACGAAACACCCAATACAGGTTACTTGTGACATAAAGAAAAGTTTATTTTGACTCATTGTTCTGGAGATTGAAGTATAAGATTAGGCAAACCCTTGCTTTGGGCCTCTGACAGGAGTATCACATCATGACAGAAGCATGTGAGTGAGTGTTCACATCTTGAGCTAGGAAAGAGACAGATAGACAGACAGACAGAAAACAACGCCAATAGGTCCCATGATTTCCCAGTGCATACCCCAGCAGCCTAAAAATCTCCTGTAACACCCCCTGCTAAATGTCCACAATACCTCCTCATTCTACCATGCTGGAGATTAAACCTTTTTATAAGGACCTTTGGTTGACATTAACTGTATTCAACCATAATACAAGTTTCTTGACATTGCAAATTTAGGAAAAGGGATATATAGAAGTTTTACAGATATTTTTCTGTGATGATTGGTTAAAAGAATTATTGAGTATCTAAATTGTGTAATGTAACATATTCTTTCTGCTCTGCCTCTGGAAACTTGAGCTAGAAAGAAATGAAACCTCAGTCAATATGCATCGGAACTGCCACTAAAGGGAAAAATGGTGGTGGTGTCACACAATATGTTATAGTTTTGATCTAAAATGTCCCCCAAAATCTCATGTGTTGAAGGCTTGGTCCCCAGTGCAGCAGTGTTCAGAGGTGGGGCCTTTGGGAGGTGATTTGACCAGGAGGGCTTTAATTTTATCAATGGTTCAGTTCATTGATGGAGTCTTGGCTTAGTGGACTATTAGGAGGTAGTACAGACTATGAGGAGGGCTCATTTGGAGGAAATAAGTCACTATGGGGACATGCTCTGAAGGATATCATCCTACCTCTCCCTGTTGTTGCTGTCCTCCTCCTCCTCCTTCTTCTTCCTCTCTCTCTCTCTCTCTTCAACCCTCCCTCCCTCCCCTCCTCTCTCCTGGCTGCAATAAACTGAGTAGCTTTGATTCATCATGTGCTTCACTCAGTGATGCTCTGTCTCCCTACAGGCCTAAAAGTAAGGGCATCAGCTGACCATGGACCTAAACCAATCACATTTTGAGTCAAAATGTTTTTCTCCACCAAGTTGAGTTTTGCATGTAGTGACAGAAGTCTAATGAACAGTGCCATAATCTGATTGCTTTTTTGTCCCTCTAAATTTCATATGAAATTGTAACTAACATGATGACACTAGTCAGCCATTACCCCTTTGGGAAGTGATTACATGGTAAGTTAAGGGCTGTGTCCTCAAGAATGAATTTAAAGCCCTTATAAAAGAGACCTCAAAGAACTAGCTAATTAGTTAGCTCTTTTCACAATGTTGGGGAGAGTGACAGAGAAGTACCTGTGTAGTGCAATTATAAATGCCTTCATCAGATACAGAATTTACCTGCATCTTATTCTTGAACTTTTTACCTTCCAGAACTCTGACAAATAAAATTCTATTGTTTATAAGTTACATAGTCAGTGGTATTTTGTTATCTCAGCCCCCCTCCCAAAATAAGACATACTGTGTTGCCTTGCTTACTTAGCCTTAGGTTTTACCTCTTTCAAACAGGGTGAATTTAACACCTTCGTAAAATTGTGTTGAGAATTCAATAATTATCCAAGTAAAGACCCTAGCACTTGCTAGATGGTTCCTCGCTTCCTTTAATTTAAGGAACTTAGCAGATAAGTTCTAGTTTCACTTGTATGGGTCATGAGAAAGACAGGATGTGTAATCTGGAATAATTTCATGCAAAAAGACTATTGAGAAGTTGAAAAGATTTAAACAACTTTTAACACAAGCTTTATAATACTCCAACTGGTAAAATATTAGGGGTGTATTGCAGAGAAGTAAGAGAATAAATCTAATGCCCTTTAGTCTTTCATTCTCCAGGATACCTAGCATTGTCCTTTAATCTATTATTTAAGTAGTAATGACCAGTTTATTGGATTCTGCCTGGTGTATCCTTACAGATTGATCAGTGTCCTCCTTCCCCTAAATCCCTAGGTTGAAGCCCTAAGCCTGATACGACTATATTTGGAAACAGGTCTTCTGAGGATGTAAGTAAGGTTAAATGAGATCATAAGAATGGTAACCCAAACAAGTCAGACAAGAATTCTTTTAAGAAGAGGAGGAGACACTAGAAATGCATGCACAGAAAAAGCCTCTGTCAAGGCATAATGAAAATATTATAAGCCAAGAAGAGAGATCACAGAAAAATCCAACTGTACCAGGACACTGACCCCAGACTTGTATCTTTTAGGACTGTGAAAAAATAAATTTATGTTGTTTAAATCATACACTGTGTTGTGTGGTGATGGCAGTCTTAGCCAGCTGATGCTCTCACCCAAATGTATCACCTACTGTGGATGTGGAAAATCAAGAGTTCTCTCTTATTTGCCTTTAAAATTTTTCTTCCTTTATAAAAGAGTGATCAAGTGAGGGATTTCATTTGCTAGAAACAACTGAGTGGGAATGGTCTGTGGATCAACAGAACACCACTCATGTTCCATAAAACTGCTTCAGAAGAGTCTATGTCAAGATAATAAAAGTCCTCCTGTAGAAGAACCTCAATGTAGCCTTGCTGTTACAAAACTCTACAGGAGGACTTTCATTATTTTCCAGCTTAGTTCGCAAGGGGCCAAAGACATAGTCCATTTCATAGTGAAAATGGTCTTATAACATGCTCAAAGAACCTGGAACCCTGAGATTCTAGGCTTCAAAGGGTTTGTGTCCTGTCTCACAATGTGTCTTATTCTCTTTCTAAAATCAATCCCAAGGGAAGCACAGTATACGCCACTATATGCACCACTCAGCCAACAGTGGTCCTGGCACTTTGCAGTCAGGAGTTATGAAGGTCTGCTGTGTGGGATATATGTCCATTTTTGTGTAGAAATGGCCTATCATGCGGGATGAACTTGGAGACGGGAGGAGAAACAATATGTCGGAAGTCAGGGGCCAGAGGAAAATAATCCAAGGAGTTTGAAAATTTGCAGTTTGATTGAGGCTTCTAGGTCAATTTGAAATCATATATGTCAACAAAGAATGAGGATATATTTTATTTAGCAGAATATTATCTTATCTTGTAACAATTTAAAAAATGATATATAGGTCTCTACTTGTACCATGCTCTTGTTCCATGGAATGGGAAGCGAAACCTGCTCAAATGCAGAGAGAAAATATGCAATTGAAGCAAGCATCAACAGACGGAGATGAGATAGTGTGTCCTTATAGTTTTACTTCCTCTAACATCTAGATTTCCAGGCAGGTGCCAGATGTAGAAATTGTGTCTGCAGCAATAAGGAAGGCCAAGAATGTGTCCTGGACATCCAGCTCCAGAGAGAGTTTAACCTGGTTGAGGCTGGAGGCATTTGCATACATGAAGTTCCTCAAAAAGTAAAAGACCATTACATATTAACAATGTAGCTGGGAAATAATTGAAGGTGCCCTGCTGTCTGCAAAGCACCTCCAGCACCTCCTATTCTGTTTAAATGAGCACTATAATCCTATTACATAGCTACCAAGAGGCTCTAATATATGGAAGAGGAAACTGGAGTCTCAAAGAGGTCACCAGAGTTACACAAGATCTCACGCCCAGTAGCCAGTAAATCAGTCCTATTTTATGGGCCACATTTCCACAACTTCATCCTGTCACTCAGTTTATGCTGTGTTTACAACTTCCGAAGTTATATTCAAATGTGCATGCACACACACACACATAAAAATTCATGAAATTTACAGATCTTACCATTTTGAAAACCCTAATACACCACTATATTCTTAATCATATGCAAATTATTATTCAGTTGATTATGCAATTCTTCTAGAAAGTGGTAGTTATACCATACCTTATAATTAATATTAGACTGCCTACACAGAATCAAATTAACTAAGTTTGTACTCTGAGTAATTTTCATTGCAGTGCTGTCACTAAGGAATTTAAATAACTTCCAACAGTAGGTTCTTTGTAATACGCTTGTATTTAAAGAGGTTGTTGGAAGCATTGGTATTTGAAATTGTTTTTTCTGAACTTGGCAAAAATCAGTATTAAAATCCCTCCAAATAATATTTTTAAATGCCAAAGCATCAAAAACAATTCCAGTTACTGATGTTGACAGATGTGTGTCTTATTCTTTGGTTTAGTTTTGATAAATGCATTATTATTATATTGTAAGCGTTCCTCATATTATTATAGGATGTATAAGAATTTATTAAAAAGTTATTAAACTACATGAAGCAACGATGTATAAATCAGGCAAGAGAGGACTCATTCTAATCAAAATATGCCTTTGAGATGAAGCTTAAAATGTTAAGACAAATCTTGATGACTTTTTATTGTTCTGTAGTAGTGTCAAGGAAAGACTCAAGCAACTCTTTGAGCAATCAATCCATATGGTAGAGTTTGGTCCTAAGAACCACAAATTTGGTTTGTTTACTTTAAGTATTGTTACCAGTGGTTCAATATTTTGAGTATAACTCTTAAAATTGAAGTTTTAGAAATTCAAGGAAAAACAAATTATTCTGAGATAAAGGTGACTTCTAATGTATCCTAGACTCTAATGAATAGATAAATGTTAAAATTAATTCATTTAAAAAGTAAAACATTCTATGTAATTTATTCATAGATTACTTAATCTGTTGTAGAATTTTGAATAACAATCACTGAAAGATAACAGTTCCTATTTCCTGGAACTTATAAATGTTAATAGTAGGGTGAAAGGATATTTGTTGATATGGTAAAATTAAATCTTGAGGTGAGTAGTTTCTGTGGATTTTCCAAGTTGGTAATGAGTATAAATAATCACATGCATCCACTTTAGAGAAAGGTGGAGGGACACTTGATAGAGACACAGAGGAGCAAAGCCACATAGAGGGGAAGAGGCATGTGGTGAAGGAGGCTACACTGAGATGATATAGCCACAAAACAAGGAATGGGGGAACAGCCGTGAAAATCTACAAAACGCAGGGAACCATGTGTCCCTTGAATCTAGAGAGACAGGGAGGCTTAACTCTGATGAGACCTTGGCTTCTCTTCTAGATATTAAATTTGGACTTCTGGCATCCAGAACTGTGACACAGTGGAATTCAGATGTTTTAACCACTCTGTGGTTATTTGTTGCCATAGCCAGATGAAACTAATGTATCCATCTTTGCTTTGGTTTCTTCATCTGTGAAGCTAGTGTAACAACAGTACTCATTTCACAAAATGACTAGGAAAATTAAGGAGTTGTAATTATAATAAGTAAAATGTATTAATTGGGTTTCCCTTTCTGTGCCTTTCTGTATATATCTGTATCTGTCATTTCTGTGTATGCCATATATTATTGTTATAGCTCTAGTTATTTTCATATGTACTACATAGAGCTGAGCTAAAAGTTAACTCTATTTATATCATCAATCTATGTTACCCAGCATTGTCAATTGCAAGTGTGTTTACAGGAAGGTGTGCCACTGTGCTAGGGACACACCCAGCACTCTTTGAGTTCTGGATTTGGGGAAAGAGCAGCAGGGCTCTAGGCACTGACAGACAGAAGGACAAATACATAGGTATGTTTGGGACAATTATCCCCAAAAGTTTACAGTTGAGTGGCTATATTAAAATGAACAATTTTATCATTAGGAACAGAAAATGATCAACATAATAGTGTTAGGCTGAAGTTTTAAAGAAGGAAGAGAATGTCATTCTGCTGTTACTTGGTAAAATTTTGTGAATGACATGGAATAAAGAAGTAAACTCAAGAGAAGTTGTTTTAAGGCCAAATTTTTCCTGTTACAGCCAAAAGTAACCCTTAATCCAGTAATTTTTTCCTCTTCTAGGGTCACCAGGGTAAAGTAATGATGAAAAAGCTCCCTTTTCCTAACCAAAATAACATTCCCTAAATTTAAGTGTTTATTTTCATTGGGAATTAATTTCTCTTAAGGATGAATAAAATAAATTAATTTTAAATATAGTTAATACTACAATATGATAGTATTAATAACAACTTTTAGTGTTTAAGGTAGATTGTTTCCTAGTTTAATGTTATGTGGTAAGAATAACTTGTATTTTTCTTAGTCTGTATTCATTAGCACAGGTTTACAATACATAATGATTACATTTCTCGTGAAAACTTTGTACCTATACATCACATGACTTGTTGTTTTCATTGTCTTTCTTTCACCTCAGTCCTCATTCCCTCCATTTCTTGGTCCTCTTCCCTTTTGAAAAAGATCTATTTTCCCTTTTCCTATTATCTATCTTTTACTTTGTTCCTTATTTATACTTTTGATTTCTCACATAAGAGAAACCATGGGGTCTTTCACCCTGTGCATCTGATTTTATTTCATATAACATCATGGTCTCAAGATATGTCCATTTTCCTACAAATGACTCAAGTTTATCCTTCTTTATGGCAGAATAGTACTCCAGTGTACATAAACATCACATTTTCTTTTTCCATCTTTGTCTCTTGATGGACATATAGGCTGTGATTTTTAATACCTTTAAAATCTTTGTGTATAATCTTATCCTGAAATACAGAACAAAAATGAATAATAATGAAGCCATTTGAGATCTTTTTGATTTTCCAAAACTAGAAAGTTGTTTTTCCTTGTCATTAGTATATTTAGGAATAGCCTACACAAAAGAGCTGCTGGATTAAATTAGCATATTCTAAGATAACTATTGGCATTTTGAAAAACAAAAGGAAAAATGAAATATGTTGAGAACATTCAGGCTGAATATATTGACTTTTCCCCCTCAGTGACTGTGCTAAAGCTGATTTACTGAATATTCAAGTGCAGCTGGCCTGTGGCCAATCGACTATGCAGAGATACAGAGGAATTCTAATCACTCCAGTGCTGCTATGCAGTGGTTTGGAAGAACAAACACTCTTCTACACAAATTTACTTCTTTTTTTAAGAATCAATATCATTCGTATTTGCCTACCCGCTAATCCTGTGAGACTCACAGGTCTATAATTACATTGTAATCGTCTGTTTATGTGGCTGTTTCCCCTAAGATTCTATCAATTTATTGATGGGAATCAGTAAGCTTTTCCTTTCTGGAATCCTGAGAGGTTCTCAGCCATGAATGAGAGATATACAACAAATATTTCTGCAGTATGCATGAGTGAAAAGATGACTGCAATCTAAAATTCAAGATAGTTCCTCCTAAAGAAGTTGTATGTGTCTGAGGAAGAGATGATGGAGTTAAAGGTACTTGGAGTGGCTTCTTTACTAAAAACTTTTCATGGCTTTTGAGTGTAAAGATTCTATTATTGAATTCTCTTTGGAATAGGTCTAATCACATAACTATAGAGACATTGGAGAATTTCAGGAAAAACAATCCTAATATCTCATCACCATTTACAAACAATTGTGAAAAATACTATCCTTCTATAGATTGAAAATCTCATCTCAAGTGCTATAATGCACAGGTCATGTCAAAAGAAAATCTTCTAGGCTGTTTACTAAGCAATTGTGTACAGGATGTATATACTCTAAGAAGACAAGAAAGACAATCTAAGTTAAAGCTTATAAAAGCAAATTCTAGCACAGCTGAGAATATTCTTAACAACAAGAAAAATTTGTGCAAAATAAGGTCAAATATTTGCTGTTAAGTAGAAATAAGGCATGTTTATATACTTCTAAGCAGATTAATAACTTTAATTTAAAATCACTCTAATAAAATTAAAAATTAAGAGAAATAAAGATCATATAATTCTGTCACTCAAAACAGCACTGCTTGTCATGAGAAAGCAATGTAGCTGAGTGGAAAGTACTTGGAGTTGTTAGAGAACTCAGCTTTATTTGCTTACCCAGCTATTGAACAGAGGACATAACTCAGTTTTAATATTGACTTTTCTCTCCTCTTTAGAAGTGTGGATGCATAACTTCATGTACATTGTGCTAAGAACCATATAAAATAATTTAAATTTCAGAAAGATATTTGGTACATACTTGATACATAGCAGTTATTTTTTTCCCCATTAAGTTTATTGGTACATTTTCAGTATAAAATACAGTTACATTCATCACTGGGATCTTGTACCTTTACATGAGTATCTTGGTTCTTATTTTTTCCCCTTCCCTTGCCCTCCCTTCACCCCCTCCACGCTTCCCTATTTGCAAAGACCTTGTTTCCATTTTTTTTCCTCTTCTCATATTTTTTCCTTTCCCTTTTTTCCCTTCCCCTACCCCTCACAATTCCCCCGCTCTTTTAGACCATTTCTTCCTGTCACACAATGTCAGTTGTACATTTTTTAAATTACAATATCAAGATCTAGGAGACATTACCACAGATTTCACAGAATTTAAAAGGATATGGAATGCATATTACAAAAATCTTCTTGGAAATAAATTTGACAATTTCTAAGAAGTACCTTGGAAGACAAATTAATGAAACTAACTCTGGAGGAAATATAAAATTTGAATAGCACCTATTAAAGAAAGTATATTCCTAGCTTGAAAACCTACCTATATGACAACAGCAGACTCATAAACACTTTAACTGATAAATTATATCAAACAACTAAAGCAGAAAAAAGAAGGAGCACTTATCCCCTCATTTTGGGAACTCAACATTGTGCTAATCCTAAAACTGGATAAAGATAATAGAAGAAAAATGTATGAACATAGATAGAAATTTGTTTAACAAAACAAAGTATTAGAAGTCAGATCTGGCAGGATGTAGAAAGTGGTTTTGTTATAGGGATGGCAGTGTTGGTTCAGCATTGGATGATCCACCCCTAAAAGTCATCATTTTAACAGAGGAAAGGAAAAAGTCATATGATCCTGTCAGTAGTTGGAGAAAAAGTATTGGACTAAATTCTACAGCTGTTCATGGTAAAAGCTATCAGGAGCCTAGAAGTAGAACAGAAACTTCTCAACAGATTAAAGACATGTACTCCATACTTCCAGCGAGAATGCCTTATATAAATGGAGAAGATATAATGCTTTCTCCTTAAGGTGGGGAACAAGGGCAGATATGCTTACTCTTTATCTGTCTATTAAACTTTGAAA
The DNA here is from genome assembly GCF_053883595.1 of Heterocephalus glaber. Taxonomy (NCBI): domain Eukaryota; kingdom Metazoa; phylum Chordata; class Mammalia; order Rodentia; family Bathyergidae; genus Heterocephalus; species Heterocephalus glaber. The sequence goes on along the minus strand of NW_028258325.1, from coordinate 14,136,671 downwards.
CATCGGCCTAAACCAAAACAGTCTGGCAATAAAATGGCACAACTAGGATAGGATTGGTACTGCAGAAGCAAAATCTTTATATGTAGATGAAATGATCATCTACAGGGAAAATACTAAGAAATCTCTAGGAGCCCTTGGAATGTGTACTTGAATTTAGCAGGATTAGAAAACACAAGGTATATATAAAAATTCAGGTCTGTGTATACTTGCTATAAATGAAGAATTGGATATTGAAATTTGAAAGTTATGTAGGAGTACAAAGGACCTAGAAAAGTTAAAAACAAAAACAAAAACTGTTGGAAGACCATTAGTACCTAATTTTAAGACTTCTTCTACAGCTACAGTAATTAAGGCAGTGTTGGTGTAAGGAAAGACATATAGATCATTTGAATAAAACAGAGAATCAAGAAATAGAGCCACACATATATGGTCCACTGAGTTTTGAAAGATTATTTAACATTAGCATTTTATAGAATATAAACTCAATTCAAGAGCCAAAGAAGAGATAGTCTTTTCAGCAAATGGCACTAGAATACCTGGTATGCATATATAAAAAATTAACCTCAATCTTTTTTTTCCATACATGAAAATAACTTGAAGGGATCTATGAACCTAAATAAGAAAGCCTAAAAGTATAAAACTTTAAGAAGAAATTATAAGGGAAAATATTTATGAATTCAGGGTAGGCAAGAACTACCTAGGATACAAAAAACACAATGTATAAAAGAAAAATATTGATAAATGAGATTCCATCAAAATTTAGAACTTTAAATGACATCATTAAAATAAAAAGTAGTCCTGAAACAGACCGTATTTACAATACATATAACCTATGACCAGAATATATAAAGAATTCTTAGAGCTCATTAAAAGACAACCCAATTAAAATGTAGATGTAAGAAGATGATAAATAGCCAGTATAGCACAAGGAATGGTGTGCAACTCTAGAATCAGAAAAATACTAATCAGTACAATAACAAGATTGAATTATACACTCATTAGGGAGATGAAGTTAAAAGTTTTAAAAGCTTTGTCATGACTTTTTCTTTTCGTTGGATTCTCCCCTTTTGCATTTAATTTGTCATGCCCAATGGATTCATTTTGCTGGGTTTCCTGGGGTTGTGATCCTCATTGTCTTTTCCTAGGGTATTGTCTAAAATTTTTTGGAGTGCCGGTTTGATATTCATGAAGTTCCTGAGGTGCTCTTTATCATGAAAGTATCTTATTTCTCCATCAATTTTGAAAGATAGTTTTTCAGGGTACATCAATCTGGGTTGGAGGCTGTTTTCCTTTAGGGCTTGAAATACATCACTCCAAGCTCTTCTTGCCTTGAGGGTTTGCATTGAGAAGTCTGCTGTGATTCTGATGGGCTTTCCTTTGTATGTGATTTGTTTCTTTACACTGCTTGTAGAATTTTGTTCTTCTGTTGAATTTCTGGAATCCTAACTATTATATGCCTATGTGTAGATTGTTTTTGATTAAGGCTAGCTGGAGTCCTATATGCCTCACTTATCTGTATGTCAAGTTCTTTTCCCCTGCTTGCAGAGTTTTCTGCTATCACTTCTGTGAACAGATATTTTATGTCATCTGCACTCTCTCCTCTTTCTTCATTGACTCCAATCAGTCTTATGTTATTCTTCTTTGCATTGTCTAGCAGCTGCTGGATTGATTTCTCACATTCACTTACAATTTTAAAGCAATTTTTCTTTTCCTGGTCACTAATTGCAAGCTTATCTTCTTTATGTGAAATTCTATCCTCACATTGGTTCATTCTGCTGCACAGACTTTCGATGGAGTTTTTAATCCCTTGGAAATCTGTTTGTATCTGTTTTATTGATTCCATTTGTTTCCTGTGTTGGGGTTCCACCATGTTCCACAGATCCTTTATTTTTTATCTGTGTCCTCTCTAGATTTATTAATCATGTCTTGCACCATGAGCAAAATCTTTGCTGTTATCTGAGTAATTATTTCTGATTTCATTTTTTCCAGATCCTTTTTGTTGCCAGTTCAGTGGGTCCAGGTGGTTAAGTATCAGATTGTTCCATCTCATTTCCCTTTGGGGTTGCTGTAGGTAATCCAGAAGTCTGCTTTTGAGACTAGTTTACATGTTTCCTCATTTCCACGGGGTGGGGAGAGTGGGGGTGCTTCCGGTGCCCACGTGGCTCACTTTCTCTGCCCTAGGGGCTTGAGATGGCAGCAGGGGTGCTTCTTTCTGGGTTCTGGGACTGGCTGAGCTTCTCTGCCCTAGGAGCCTGGGATGGAGGTGGGGAGCTTCCTTCCAGGTGCTGAGGCTGGCTGAGCTTCTCTTCATAGCAGTTATTTGAACAATAAAATTCTTTATAGGTTTTATAATTTGCTCTATGTTTTTCCTCATCTTGGTCTCCATACCCACATACTTATAGCAAGTATGCAAGCACAATTCATCTCTGCCCTTGATTCCTTTATGTTCTGATTTGCTTTTCATTCATTCATTTCATGGCATTTTTTAACATAGCCTTACAAAATGTTTTAATCATTTAAAACACTCTCCCTCAAGTAAACATGACCTCCTGAAGGACAGGTTGGGTTTCTACAGCACATTCTCCTATGTCAATTCTTGAATAAGGGACACAAAACCTTGACTAGAAAGAACTGCTTGTTATTTTCATCTGCACTTGGTGAGGAAGTTGTGGCCTTTCTGTTCACTGATGTGGATTTTACCATCATTATCCATGCTTCTAACCTGCGGCCTTGATTACTATAATACTCTTGACTTTGGGTTCCTTTTGAGCTTTGGCTGGTGAGGAATGCAGCAATATGTTTGCTTGTGGGTTGCCACTGCAGGAAGCATCTTGTAGCATTGTTCTATTATAAAATGCAAGGGAACTGCACTTTAATGAAGCCATAGCAAAACTGAGTATATTTGAGGAATCACTTGAATATTTAATAAGTCTAAATGCAAAGGAGATATGCTTTTCTCCTGCAATATTTTGCTATTGATGGTTGAACAAAAGATACTTAATGAAGACATTTTAGCTGAATGTTATTTCTAATACCATAGGTATTATATAGCCAAAAAATTAAGTTCACAGTAGTTTTTAAAGACCCTTGTTTTCAAACTCAGTGCAAATGATTATTAAGATGCCAAGGCCACTAGAAGAGAACACACATGCCTGCTTCAGCTGATAGAATCATTTTCATAGGGACTGAAGAAGCAAACTATAAAACAGTGTCTTTTCATCAAGAAGGGTGAAATAACTTGCTCTATATTCAGGTAAAAAAGAAAACAAAAAAACAAGCAGGTAAGCATCTTTTGCTGCCATGACAAGGCATGTAATAATAGGTAAGATATCAGAAAAGATGTTCATGGTGATTTCATACAAAGACAAAAAAAATAAAAAATTACCTCAGTTGAAATTTTATTAGATATACCTACACATATATGGAATACAAACAATATGTTTCCTATATTGGCCATTTCTATACAATTGCAGGTACCACATATAAATATACATGTGCCTGATTTATCTAAATTGTCATCTTATTTCTCACGTTAAGCTGTATCCTAAGTTATTATTACATTATGCAGGCACTTTTCTTTGCAATCTTGAAATATGTCATCCACTCTTATTTTTTATTTGTACTTTTTAATAAAATAGAACTATCAAAATTCTATTAATCACCTAATTTTTGCATATTCTTTTATAGTTTAAAGTACTTTATTGTTATTTGGAGAAAATTTGTAAATTTAATGTATGTATCTGCAAGTTGATTAACTCACAATTAAAAAGTTTTAAGAGTTAGCTTTAGTCTACTTTCAAAAACCTGTAGTTAGATAATTCTCATTGTAGTTAGTTATGAGCAGACTTTACTTTCATGAAGATTGACTGAAAGCTCTGGAAGCAGGAGGTTGGTGATTGTAGTCCTAACTCAGACACTTACTCACTGGCTGTAAAACTTGAGGCCCAGAGGCAGAATTACACAATGGTAAAATAATGGTTTGGTGTCAGATTGGCCACAAACCAGGCTTCACAGCTCCCTGGTGCTGAGACTTTGAACATGTTACAAAACTCTAGAACTCATTTTTTTGTCTGTAAAAATGATGATATTAATTTATACCTCAGCCCCATATTAAATGACATTATTTCTTTCATGCTGTGTGGGTTAAACATTCAGAAGTTTGACTGCTATTATTCAGATCATCCTGTGTGATGGTATGAGAACGATGTACTCTTATTCATCAGCCCTCTTTAATGTCAATACTGAATTCAGACGATTAAAGGGAAAATTAGGTTCACTGTTGACAGAGCTGTTATTTCATGAAAGTCAATAACCCATTCATTTATCTTTCTTTACTAACTCAGTGAATACTGAGTGCCACACAGGCTGGATATTATGCCAATAACTGATGTTCAAACGATGAATAAGAGAGTTTCTATCTTTAGAAAACAAGACAATCATCTACAGTAGCAACCATAAGTGAATAGAAATTACAATAATGTATCTTGATAAAAAAAAAAATGTACCTAACTGGTTTCCGAGTGAAGAGGAGGAGAGGAAAATCTTGAAAAGGAGGTGGAGCTTTATTTAAATTTAAGTTGGAATATGTAAATTATAACTAAAAAGCAAATATTACACTAGAACAATGACAACTATTACACTAGAGGTTAACTAGTCCATGGAAATGTTTTCAGTTGAACTTGAGAGAAATTAGATGACATGGTCATGCAGTGCAAGACCCGGACAGCCAGAGCTCCTCTTCCTACCCCAGAACTCTTGAGTTAAGTCATCTTTTCCCAGCCACACACTGTTGTTTTTCATGGATTTCAGGGTTAGGAATTGGGCCATGACCTCCAAACTTACACTCTGGAAAACATGTTCCCTATGTTGGGCAGCCAACCCATCTGGGGAGTACCGTAACCCTGTAATTTCCACCCATCCCCACAGTAGTATTTCCCTTTCATTTGATAGTGAGGTGGCAATTAAAATAAAATGTAATACACTGCACAAGAAGAAAGGCAAAGGAAAATCATGAGAGCCTCCCAGTGAAAAAGGAAGGAAGCTATGGTCAAGGTAATTAGCTTCTCTCTGTTACATGCGGGCACATAATAGAGAGTTGCCTATAACAGTCTGTATATGTATGACTTTTATAAGAAACTCACCTTATAGCCACCATTGCCTTTCAATGAAAGCATCATAAATATTATAAATCTTTTTCCCATTCAGCTATAATTTGGAAAATTTCTTCAATCTAGCTTCATAGCAAACTCAGTAACTTCACATATCTATCAAAAATGTAATTGGGCATCTTTGTAAGGCAAAATTTAATTTATTTAATGGTAGGGAATTATTTTTTACAATATTTACTGATTTTTCTATGGCCATCAAATGCACCAGTTTACCAATTCATTCATCTAATATACCTGAGCCATGTTTTTCTTTCTTTTTTTCTTTTTGTGAAATCATTTTTTAATGTTCGGATTAGAAAGAACACAAATCATTCCATAAGAATGAGTAATGAGCATATCTTAACATCACTTTATTCTAAGAAATCCCAACTTTTGATGAATTGTCACAATCAAATTAAGTCTCAAAAGAACAGGAGGAAAAAGTCCAATTCATTGCTTTCCTAGGTAGGCAAGAATTATGTAATTATGCATACTCAGGACTATATCGACTGTTGTGAATTATGGGTTGCCGATGTAATAAAAATTTAGTGAGGCTTTGTTTTACATTGTCAATTAAGTAAACTTCTGGTCTACTGACGAAGATTTGATTTATGTTGCCTTCCTTTTAATTCGTTAAAAAGTGAGAAATTACAGAGCTATCTTAATGTTTCAGAAGATTAATTGTCCATAACGCCAATTTGGTTTGCATGAACTCAGAACAGATGTAATCACGCTCACCTTCCCCAGTGAATATACCTAAGAAAATATTCCTAGGTTACAAGTTCCATCCTGTTAACATTTAAGAGGCCAAACTAAATACAATGAAATTTGCTTATTTCACTCTTTTCCTGAATTCTCTCCTACAGTTTATGTTCAAATTTCAAAGTCCTTGCAAAGTTTCCAAACTGCGGGATTGCCAGCATTTAATTTTTTCTTTCTCACCGTCTTTGAAAATGATAAGGTTTTTTTCTCCTGTCCAGAAAATTACTTTGAGATTCATATCATCTTTTCTTCTTCCATAGAGTCAGCTAATAAAAAGACAAGGAAAAGAAAGATAAATTTGAATTTCAAGCTCTCCTTTCTGTCAAAGCCTTTGAAATGGCCTTAGTGATATGTTATCTGAAATTCTCCATTTTGTCACTGATACTGTAATTATCCTAAAGTAGTCCCATTGAAAATATTAGTGTAAAGTCTATGCTGAGAGGATGATTTTCTGTTCATCTCAGTTTTCTGAACACATCAACTCATCAGAAAGTACATTTTTCTGTATTTTTAAATTTTTAATTGACAAGTCATACTTGTATATATTTATTAAAGTACAATATTTTAATATATAACTGTAAATTGGCTTTTAAATAACTTCATACATATTACTCTCTGTATGAGAAAATTATTTTTAATTAAGTGCTTTCAGTTATTAGAGAAGGAACTTAGGGATCCATGTTTTAAAACTTTATTCTAATGTCTTTAAAAGCAGAAAGACCATCCCCAAACACTAAGCATTCAGTTCCAAATGAGGCTTTACTCCAAATATAATTCAAAAGTTTGAGCAAGTTTTTTTACTACTGAATGTGCTTAAAACTGCTTTCCTCTTGAGGGCTATGTTCTATGAAGTAGGCTCTTTTTAGCTCTCTGGGTGCAAGTGGAAGAAGAAAAAATTTGAAAAGGGTGAGAAAGTGGAAATATAGACTCCAAAATGTGTACATCTTAGTAGACACCATAATTAGGCACCAGCCAGAGTGTGCCAGAAAGTTTAAAATAACTTAGAGATTAATACAGAAAAGAGACCAGAAGTCTTAGCCTTACTTATTTTTTGTTTTGTTTTCTTTTCTTTTCTTTTTTATTAAATTCTTTTATTGGTACATTGTAGGTATACAACACAATTACATTTCTCATTAGGAATTGTACCTTTACATAATGCATCTTGATTCTTATTTTTTCCCCATTCCTAGCCCTCCCTTCACCCCCTCCACCCTTCCCTATTTACAAAGACTTTATTTCCATTTTATCCATTTCTCAGCATTTTTCCTTTCCCTTCTTTCCTTTCCCCTGCCCCTCCCACTACCCCGACCCCTTTGGACCTTTTATTCCTATTTTACATTTTCAATTATTCATTCTAATCATTGGTACATTTTAGGTATACAATATAATGACATTCATCATTGGAAATTTGCTTCTTTACATAGTCTCTCTTGGTTCTTATTTTTCACCCTTGCCCAGCCCTCCCTTCAACCCCTCCAGTCCTCCCTATTTACAAAGATTTTGTTCCTATTTTTCCATTTTCTCATATTAATCCCATTCCTTTCTATCCTTTCCCCTAGCCCTCCCACTTCCTTCCCCTTTGCCCCTTTTCTTCCTATTTCACATTACCTATTATACATTTTAGTCCTTATTTACACTTTCAGTTTCTCACACCAGAGAAACTATTCCATATTTATATATGTGTGTCCTATTTATTTCACTTAAGAGTATCCCCTCAATGTGCATCCACTTAGCTATAAATGTCTCTAATTTCTCAATTTTTATGGCTGAGTAGTACTCCATTTTATGAAAAAAACCACATTTTCTTTATCCAGTCTCCAGTTGATGGGCATTTGGGCTCTTTCCAAGTTTTAGCTATTACAAACTGTGCTGTTATGAACATGGGCACACATATATCACTGTGGTATGATTCTTTTAATTCTTTGGGGAAGATCCCCAGCGGTGGAATAGCAGGGTCAAATGGGACTTCCAGTCCTAGTTCTTTGAGGTATCTCCATACTGATTTCCACAGTGCTTGCACCAGTCTACACTCCCACCAGCAGTGGAGCAGGGTTCCTCTTGACCTACAGCCCCGCCAGCATTTGTTATTGGTTGATTTCATGATAGCAGCCATTCTTTCTGGAGTGAAGTGAAATCTCAGCATTGTTTTCATTTGCATCTCTCCAATGACCAATGGTGTTGAACATTTTTTCATGTATTTATTTGCTATTTCTACTTCTTTGTCAGAGAAATGTCTTTTCATTTCAGATGCCCATTTTTGGATTGGGTCTTTAAATTTGGGAGGTCTGATCTTTTTAAGTTCTTTATAGACTTGAGATAGTAGACCTTTGTCTGAGGAAGAGCAGGTGAAGATTTTTTCCCACATTGTGGGTTGTCTCTTCACACTGCTGGTGGTTTCACTTGCTGTGCAGAAGCCCTTTAATAAGAAGAGATCCCATTTGTTGATTGTTTGTGCTAGTTCATGGGCAACTGAGGTTTTGTTCATAAAATCTTTTCCTACACCGATGTCCTCAAGGGTTCTACCTAACCTCTGTTCCAACTGGTTCAGATTTTCTATTTTAATATTTAGATCATTATTCCATTTTGATTTTAGGTTAGTGCATGGTGAGAGATATAGGTCTAGTTTTAATCTTTGGCAAGTTGAAGCCCAATTTTTCCAGAACCATTTATTAAAGAGGCTATCTTTCCTCCAGTGAGGGTGGTTGGCTCCTTTATCGAAGATAAGATGGCTGAGTGTGTCTGGCATTGTTTCTGCATCTTCTAATCTGTTCCACTGGTCCTCAAGTCTATTTCTTTGCAGGTACCATGCTGTTTTTATCACAGCAGCTTTGTAATAGAGTTGCAGGTTGGGGATTGTGATACCCCATGCCATGTCTCTGTTACCTAGAATTGCTTTTGCTATTCTGGGTCTCTTCTTGTTCCAAATGAATTTTTGGATTGTTTTCTCAAGGTCTATGAAGTATGCTGCTGGGATCTCAATTGGAATTGCATTAAATCTATATAGCAGTTTTGGAAGTATGACCATTTTCACTATATTAATCCTTCCTACCCAGGAGCAGGGGATGTCTGTCCATTTTCTAATATGATCTTCAATCTCTCTTTTCAGAGTGGTATAGTTTTCAGTGAAGAGGTCTTTGATTTCTTTCATTAGGTTGATTCCTAGGTATTTCCGTTTTCTGGATGTCATTGTGAAAGCAATTATTTGCCCTGTTTCTCTCTCAGTGAGTTTGTCATTCATGTAGAGGAAAGCTATTGATTTTTGTGTGTTGACCTTGTAACCAGCTACTTGACTGAATTTGGTTATTAAGTCTAGAAGACTTTTGGTGGAGTTCTTGGGGTCTTCTATATAGAGTATTATGTCATGTGCAAATAATGACAATTTGACTTCTTCATTATCTATCTTTATTCTTTTATTTCTTTTTCTTGTCTAATTGCTGTGGCTAATGTGTCCAGAACTATATTGAACAAGAGTGGTGATAGTGGACATCCTTGTCTTGTTCCTGATTTTAGTGTGAAGGATTTCAGTTTTTGACCATTTAGTATGATATTGGCTGTTGGTTTTTCATAGATGGCTTCTATCAGTTTGAGGTAGAGACCACCTATTCCAATTTTTTGTAGGGTTTTTATAATAAATGCATGTTGGATTTTGTGAAATGCTTTTTCTGCATCTATGGAGGTAATCATATGGTTTTTGTCCTTGGCTCTATTGATATAGTGTATTACATTGATTTTCATATGTTGAACCATCCCTGCATCCCTGGAATGAATCCCACTTGATCAGGGTGTATGATCTTCTTGATGATCTTTCTGCATATTGTTTGCCAGTATCTTATTAAGGATTTTTGCATCTATGTCCATTAGTGAGATTTGTCTATAGTTCTCCTTTTCAGTTGGGTCTTTCTCTGCTTTGGGGATCAAGGTGATTCTTGCATCCAGGAATGAATTTGGGAATATTGCTTCCCTTTCAATTTCATTGAAGAGTTTAAACAGTAGTGGCAGCAGTTCCTCTCTAAATGTCTTGTAGAATTCAGCAGTGAAGCCATCAGGGCCTGGGCTTTTCTTAGTTGATAAGTTTTTAATTACATTTTCAATTTCATTGGTTGATATTGGGTTGTTTAGAATTTGTGAGTCTTCTTTCTTCAACTTTGTAATTCATATGTATCTAGGAATCTGTCCATTTCTTCTGTGTTGTCCATCTTATTGGCGTATAGGTTCTGGAAGTAGGTATTGATGACCCTCTGGATTTCTGCTATGTCTGTTGTAATTTCACCCTTTTCATTCCTAATTGCATGGATTTGGGCCTTTTCTTTCCTTTTTCTGATAAGGTGGGCTAAGGGTTTGTCAATTTTGTTGATTCTTTCAAAGAACCAACTCTTGGCTTCATTGATTTTTTGTATCATTCTCTTAGTCTCCATTGCATTGTTTTCTTCTCTGATCTTTATAATTTCCTCCTTTGTATGAGCTTTGGGGTTGTCCTGCTCTTCTTTTTCTAGAAGCTTGAAGTTCAGCATCATGTTGTTTAATTGGGCTCGTTCTGTTTTCCAAATATGCATATTCACTGCTATGAATTTCCCTCCTACGACTGCTTTCATTGTGTCCCATAGATTCTGATATGTTGTATTGTCATTGTCATTTAATTGAAAGAACTGTCTGATTTCTTCTTTAATTTCCTCTGTGACCCATTGGTTATTCAGAAGTGTGTTCTTCAATTTCCACGTGTTTATGAAATTTTTTGAGTTTCTTTTGCTATGGATCTCCAATTTCATCCCACTATGGTCTGATAATATACAGGGGATAACTTCAATTCTTTGCACTTACTTAAACATGTTCTACGTGTGAGTATGTGGTCTATTTTGGAGAATGACCCTTGTGCAACTGAGAAGAATGTGTATTCTGATTTTGTGGGGTGGAAGACTCTGTAAACATCTGTTAAGTTCATTTGTTCAAGAGTTCATTTGAGTTCTAGTATTTTGTTGATTATTTTTAGTCTACTTGATCTATCTATTTGTGACAGTGGGGTGTTGAGGTCCCCCACTACAACTGTATTATTGCATATATGACTTTTCATGTCCGTTAGTATTTGTTTTATATAGTTGGGTGCACTAGTGTTTGGTGCATAGATATTTATGATTGTCATCTCTTCCTCTTGGATTCTTCCCTTCACAAGGATGTAGTGTCCTTCTTTGTCTCTCTTAATCAGTGTTGGTTTGAAATCTACTTGATCTGCAAAGAGGATAGCTACTCTTGCTTTTTTGGGTGTTCCTGTCACATGGAGTATTGTTTTCAACCCTTTAACTTTCACTCTATGAATTTCCTTTTGAATTAAGTGTGTTTCTTGTATGCAGCATATTGTTGCATTTTGCTCCTTGACCCATTCTGCCAGTCTCTTTCTTTTGATTGGTGAATTGAGGCCATTAACATTGATGGTTATAACTGAAATGTATTGACTTGTCATTGCCATGACTTTTTCTTTTTGTTGGGTTCTCCCCCTTTACATTTAATTTCTTGTCATGCCAGATAGGTTCATTCTGCTTTGCTTCCTGGGGTTGTGATCCTCAATGTCTGTTCCTAGGATATTGTGTCAAATTCTTTGGAGTTCTGGTTTGGTATTCACGAAGTTCCTAAGGTGCTCTTTGTCATGAAAGTATCTTATTTCCCCATCAATTTTGAAAGATAGTTTTTCAGGGTACATCAATCTGGGTTGGAGGCTGTTTTCTTTCAGGGCTTGGAATATGTCACTCCAAGCTCTTCTTGCCTTGATTGTTTGTGCTGAGAAGTCTGCTGTGATTCTGATGAGCTTTCCTTTGTATGTGATTTGTTTCTTTTCTCTGACTGCTTGTAGAACTTTGTTCTTCTGTTGTGTTTCTGGAATCTTAACAATTATATGCCTATGTGTAGATTTTTTTTGATCAAGGCTATTTGGAGTCCTATATGCCTCACTTATCTGTATGTCAAGCTCTTTTCCCCTGCTTGCAGAGTTTTCTGCCATTACTTCTGTGAAGAGATTTTTTTATGTCATCTCCCCTCTCTCCTGTTTCTTCATTGACTCCAATCAGTCTCATGCTATTCTTCTTTGCATCATCTAGCAGCTGCTTGATTGATTTCTCATGTTCCCTTATAATTTTGAAGCAATTTTTCTTTTCATGGTCACTAATTGCAATCTTATCTTCTGTATCTGAAATTCTGTCCTCACATTGGCTCATTCTGCTATGTAGACTTTCAATGGAGTTTTTCATGTCCTGGAAATCTATTTGCATCTGTTTTATGGATTCCATTTGTTTCCTATGTTGGGATTCCATCATGTTCCTCAGCTTCTCTCTGGATTAATCAATCATGTCTTTCAGTAGGGGCACCATTTCTCCTGTTATCTGAGAAATTATTTCTGATTTCATTTTTTCCAGATCCCCTTTTGTTGCCAGTTCAGTGGATCCACTTGGTTGAGTATCAGAGTGTTCCATCTCATTTCCCTTTGGGGTTGCTGTAGGTGATCTGGAAGTCTGGTTTTGAGACTTATTTACCTGTTTTTTCATTTTGCCTAGGGCGGGTGACTGTTAGCACCTGCATGGATTACCTCCTCTGAGCTGGGAGAGGTGGGACAGGGGCTGGGAGCAGTGGTAGGGATGGTGACCCAAAAGGCCTTTCCTGTGGGCTGGGAGCAGCAGGAAAGATGGTGACTGGGAAGCCTCTTCCTCTGGACCAGGTAGCAGTGGGATGGTGGCTCAGAAGCCCCTACCTCTGGGCTGGGAGCAGCGGGACTCAGTACCTTGGTCTGGTGGTCTGGTGTCCTCTGCGTCTTTGTAGTGTGGAAGCAGGTGGCTGCCTGTCTGCTGTGGGCTGATTCGGTGTGTTCTGTGCAACTCAGGACCTTGGTAGGGCGTGGGCAGACCTGCCTGTCTACAGCAGGGTGATTCTAAGTCTTCCGCGGGACTTGGGGCCTAGGTAGGGCGTGCACAGACCTGCCTGTCTGCCTCTTAGCCTTACTTAAAGGGAGGCCATGTAGAGAAAAAATGCAAGTCATACAGTGAGAAAGATTGCTTTGGGCCCATGCGACTTCGAGCAAGTCACTCAAACTCCCTTACCTCATTGGTCTTGTTTTAAAAAATGAATCCTATAATATTGTAATAGATTCAGATGGGAACTTTACACTGTGCAATGATATAATTCCTCCTAGAAGCACCCAGGCTTCTACCTCCAGCACTTCTACCGGCAGTTCCACAGTTTAAAACTAGAGTCCGTGTTGGTACAATTTGCCCTATCCTTCCCTGACAGTACAGATGGATTCACTTGTTCCTGGCCAGGCCAATCAATTGTCATTACTAAAAGGCTGAAATTTAGTCTAATCCATTAAGATAAGTTTGATTTCTCTGTTTTACTGAGGAGAGAGATGCAAGGCAGTCATCCTTTGCCATATGCATACTTAGCCAGAGAGACAGCCACCCACAGAGTGACATGAAGTAGGCAGGTACTCTGAGGAATAATTTGAGAGATTTGGAGAGATGAGAATACAGGCTGTTTGAATTTTGGATGCTTTTCCATGTCCTAGTTCCAATCCTTTGTGTGTGTTGCTGTCATTAGGAAATCTTGCCATAATACATGTCAGGGTTCACACAACAAATTCCCTTTTATCCCTGAGTTCGCACAAATTGATTTTATTTCCCAGCAAACAGATGTGGGTGAACTAAGAAGAATACAAGCAACATGTTGTAATTGTCCAGCTTTGATTGGATAATTATAAAATATCATGCAGTCCAGTCTCTAGAATGAAGTGTAAGAGTCACTCATTTTCTCTTTGCCTCTGAGAGGGAGGTATTTACATATCTTTTACAGTCTTTCTCCACAATATATTGGCAAGTTGGTTTCTTATGTTTCCAATTTATAGATGAGAAAACTTAGGCCTGGATAAATTTGACAACTTATTCACGTACAAATTCACTGAATTATTCACTACATATTTATATGGTACTAATGCAAGGCAGTCTTATGACAATCACTTGAAATGCTATGACACAAGCAGTAAAAATCACCTCTATCTTTAGTTTCACTGAAGTACAGGTATAGTAGGTTTCCTCGATAGCATCCAGACTCAGTTAGTCTTCAGATATTCAAAACCTACTGATTGCCTGTGTGAGACACTCCTACGTTGAACACAAATTGAGTTCTCACCTTTCCCTAATAATACATCTCAAAGTGTTTTAATAATTTATTTAATTTCAGAAAGTTTGCTTGCTTTGTTATTATTTAAAGCTTAAAAACTTGGGATGAAAAAATACATTTGATTTTTCACTATTCCAAGTTTTATCAACAAAATACTTTTCAATCCCCTGTGTTGACAAAAGCTAACATTCATTGAATTGTTTCTATGTGCCAAATATTACTTAGAAATAATCCCTATACGGTTTAAAGTCAAGTTTGCCAGTACTATGTATGATATTTTTTTTTAAATTTTGACATTTGAGTAGAGGAAATGGCACCAACAGAAGGCTCTTGAATGGTCATATCAGAGAATTAATAGCTGATCAGGCTTTGCATCCAGGTAGTATGAGAGCAAAGACCACTCTTTATCTCCTACTCTATTACTTGGAGAAAATGGCATGCAGATAATACTGCATGGAGCAACCGTCACATATAGAACACCTATTATGTGCCACATTGTTGCTAAGCTTGTATAGTATTTGTTACTATGTCTAGCTGCCAGTGTGTATCTAAAGTCAGCTTCTGTCACTACAAGTAATTTTGAAATAAACCTCATATAACAAAATTTAATTTATGCCTTGCCTCTGTTATTTCAAGTTCTATTTGACATACTTAAATCATGTTGAAATGGGACCTTTACTTTAGTAAAATGCGGTTTATTTCATATCTTTGACCAAAAAAACCGCAAACATGAAAAAATAAAAAAATGTATTTAAAAGATCCCACTATACAAGCTGGAAAAACATTTCAAAATATTTTAAAGTAAGAGCTTATCCAAAATTTTAGACAATAAATTTCATTTACCCTTTGCTACAATATTTTCAGTATGCTGTGGTAAATGGACATTTCTGGTACCTATTTCCAGCTTCACGTTCAATTGATTTTAGATCAAATTTTATAATTTTCCCAAGCCTCCATTCCATTACTTGCAAATTAGTGAGCAGGAGTTTTAATTTTGTAACGCAATTCTGTACAGTTGACACTGGTTCTCTGCAATTCTGGACTTCTAAGTAATTTGAGTTGTATTTGACTTAGGAGAATGAACTGGCATGATGTATCTCAAGGCACAGTGAGAAGACAGGCTGTGCAATTGCAGGCATTTGCAGAAGATTTGTTTTCCTCAAGATAGGGGAATTGATATTAAAAAAAATGGACTCCAAGATGTGTACTGTCATATACAATGGAAGCTTTTCTCAGTATTAGGAGAATCATGTGGCAAGTGAACAGCGCAGTATGACAGCCCTCCTCAATGCACTCAATGACTCAGCCCAGTGCATGGCATTTCAATTCTCCTTGGAACAGAAGTTTTCATGAGCCAGGTCTGACAGTGATATCTATCACTTCTATTCATTTCCTGTTGTTTAAGTTTCATTACACATGGCCACATCTAACTGAAAGGGAGGCTGGGCTTGCGGTTTCTCTGTGTTCTCTGGGTGAAATTAAAATTTGGATTTTGATGATTAGCTGCGTGTTTCTTTTACAGTTTCTAAGATAACTTTTAGTTCTAATCCATTACTTGGTTTCCATTTATGAAATGCTTGTTTATCCATTACTTTACAAAGTAAAGCTCTGCTTTCTTGTTTAGAAGATTAGTTCCTTTATCTGTTAAGTGTCTAGTTGTTTAGCTCAAGTGTTAAGAATGGTGAATTAATAAGTCTTGCATAAATCTATCGATATTGGTGTAAAATGGTTAGTTTTGTTCTAGTGAAATCATTTTCTAATTTTTCATTGCAATATAAAATTCAGAGACCAAGGACTTTACCTATCTCATGCTCAGTATATGTTGAGCAACTATGACAGAAATTAGTCAATGTGTACTAGGTGAATGGATGCCCAATTAGATTATATTACTGCTGTTATATGTAGTGAGTTCAAGGAAATTTTTCTTTAAAACTATTACCTACAAAGCACTAAATAGATATATTGTTATTTATATATATATATATAATTTAGAAAGAAAATCTTGAACTCATGTTTCTACTTGTTCAATTCAGAATTTCGATACATCTATGAGGCAACTTAATGCAAACAAAAATGTCACTAAGGGTAACAATGGATCTACTAATAATAATCATTAACATAAAGTAAATAGACGGTGTTCATACATCCCCTGTACCTGTGATAGCCACAAATTTTGTTAGCTAACTCATGATTTCATCTGGAAGTTGCCTCATTCACTCTCGCGAGTGTTTCAGTTTGGATGATTAATAACATGATTATTTTACTTATAATATTCTTGTTTTGTTTTACATTTGAATTATAGTATTTTGAATCCTTTCAGACTTCTCTTCCAGATCTCCAAATTCACTGAATCTTGTGAGGGTGTGATGATTTGAATGAATGTTTCCGGTAACAAATCCTTGGCTTGTAATACGGCTTTGCTTTAGAAAGCATTGTACTCTTTTATATATGTGATAGTAGACTACTAAATTAAGCATTCACTTTAAGAACCAAAGTGAAATTAATTAGAATATACCACTGAGCAGTGCATTCAGATTTACCTGGCAATTAATTTCCCAAGCATAATTGTATATGGTAGCTGCTGTAGCTGAATGTCTGCTGTTGAAATTTCAAACATGAATCACAATAACTATTGAGTTAACAGTAGATTTTCCAGGCATAATTGGACATAAGCAGTGATAATTATTTGGAAATAGATGTCTTAAGCACAAGTGTGTCTAGTAGCAGCTATAGGCGATTGTCACACTTGAAGTTTCAAACACAATTCATAACTACAGTGCTTTAGGTTAGATGCACATGATTCCCAACTGAATATTCTCTAGTTTACTTGATGTTTTTTGAAAATGTATCCAATACTGTTTTAATTATAATTATTAAGGAAGTACAATTTCAATTAGTAGGATTAATCCAAGTTTAGGACCCAGGCTTTCAGCCAATAAAAAAATCAATTACCTATTTTTTCCTTCACTGTATAAAAATATTACTTTTATTTCTGTGGTCACTCCTCCTCTTTCACCTATGACTCAAGTGCTAGCATTTTATGATTTCAGGATTTAAAAACTATTATTTTCTTTTCCAGGAAAAATTTAAGAAAATTTCACCCCTACACCTTTGTCTCTACAGCTGTCAGTAATTTGTCTTTTCTTAACCCTTTGCCTAAAGTATTAAAGTTAGTTCTTTTTATCCATGGATTCCACATGAACAGATTCATCCAAACTTGTATCAAAAATTTTTATAAATTCTATCTCTGCCATAACAATCTATGCCATTACCTGTCATCACATGCAATATACTTTAACATCTTTGGACCTGGGTGTCTGCAAGGGTCCTGGAGTAAGTCATGGGTCTTCTATACATCAAAGAGCAGGAGTTTTTGGAGGGCTATGGATATCAAAAGGTTAGGGTCCTACAAACACCTCACATACTTTCTGTAGTGCAATATTTCTGGCAAGTAAATTTTAAAAGGAAACTTGTTGAATAACAACACAGTGTTTATCAGAAAAGATCACATTATAAACATGAATAATAAATTTTTAAATCTGCACATGAGAATTTAATATAGGGTTAATTTAAACAGGGATTAGGACCAAAAATGGAGGCTAGATACTGGAAAGTAGGAAAAAGATGTTCAAATGGGACGAGGAACAAGGAAGGTGGGAGAGGGAAGGAAGGAAAGGGAATAGGGATACAAATAAAATTTTAAAAGAATGTAAGGAAAACAGTATGGACAAAGTCTTGTAAATGGATAAAGGAAGAAAGATTGAAGAGCAAGGGAGGTGATTGGGAAAAAAAAAGAATTCAGATATGTCGTGCACAGGTACCAATTTCCTATGATGATTGTGATCATTATATACGTCAAAAGCCATACCAGTAAAACTAATTTAAGAAAAACAGTAGTGGTAGGGGCTATCTTGAGGGTAAGTCTAATCTATAGAAACTAGCTACTTTCTTTCCCTACTCCTTATAGTGTGTGTACATACTATTAAAATATTTATACAACTTGAAAACCTGCATTTAGAAATTACATATTTAGTGTAATCTACTCAACCACATTATATTTTTACCTTTTCCTTTAAAAGCATTTTTGGCACCTTGAACTCACCTGCCTATCAAGCTCCAAAGCACACCAGCATTGTGGCTTGCCAGGTAACAGTCTTGATGCCAGGTTCATTTTAAATTGTAGCAGGGCAAGTTCAAGGAAGCACATGCCATTGAGGGGAATTCAAATTATTATGTCTTAATATTAATGTGAATTCTCAACCAGTTTCATGTTTTAAATCCTAGCTGATGAACTTTTTCATGGAGGAATATTAAATATCATAAAATAATACATGCAGATGCCCATGATTTCTCATTTATGATCCTTTATCCTATTAAATATGATATTCCCATGTGAAGTAAAATATCAATTGTTTAGACACAGTTTTACTGAGCAGAAAATTCCTTTGAAGTTCCAGTAAAATTCTTCTTTTCCAATCTCTCCTCATATGTTCTTTTCAATATTGCTAACAGCAAGATATTTACAGTTAAATAAATGTGACTGCCAATAGCCAATTCCAGCTCCTTCACTTACTACTCGTCTGATCTTGAAAATTCACACGATTATTTGAGCATGTATTTCTTCATCTGTAAATATTTGAAAAAAGAAAAAGGAAAGAAAGAAAAGAAAAGGGATAATTATCCTTACCTCACAGGGTGGAGGTAAGGATTAAATAAGATTGAATATCTAAGGTGCTTAATGCAATTCTCAGCAAAATGTTGGCATACAGTCCATGTTAATTTCTTCCTACTTTCTTACATTCATATGTCACGTTTGCAGTTTAAGAATGGCAATTCCATTGGAATTTTTCCTTCCAGTGAATTCCATGCATCCATAAAGGTTGGCCCTTCATGAAACTGAGTTGCCTGTGGTGACTACAGGCATTCAGAGCCGTTGCCTATAAACTATAAAATACTTTTCAATGTGTTTTTGATAAATAAATTCTACAATTTCAAAGGCTCATTGCTGAATTTTATTTCATTTTTATTTAGTAATTTCCTTTCTACTTAAATGAAATTCAGTTATTGGTCGCCTGTATTTATGGAGGTTTGTTAAAATTTTCTTTCATTTCACATGAATTAGAGGAAGCCCTTGAGCCATAGTACTGAAATATTTGATAAGCATTTTGGCTCATATCAAACATTTTTGAATATCAGCTATGTGCATGTCACTCCAAAGGCTATAAAAGGAGAAAGAGCATTTTAAAAAATATTTTAAAATATTTAAATAAAGTTATTATTTCAATAAAGCACATAGTGTGTGCCAGGCACTCTTCTGAATAATGGATATATTTGCTCACAGCTTACATCATCCTTTATGTCAGTTGCTATTGTTACCATTTTATGTGTGAGAAAACAGTGGCTCCAAATAAGATCAGATGGCTTGTTGTAAGCTATAAGAAAAGTAATGAGGAAACCCAGAATTCAAACCCAAGATATCTGGAATCTCTACTTTCTATTAGTAGACAAAGGCTTACATCTAGAAGCTCATAAATACTGCATTTCAATTATCTTTTATTCCATTACTTACATCATTGTTTAACTTTCATTAGTACACGTTTGCAGTGCATAATGATTACAGTCACTGTAGAGAATTCATATAGGTATATAACACATTTCAGCTATTTTTCCCCTTCCCTCCACTCCACTTTTATTTTTCCAGAATCAGATTCATTTATTTATCTTATACGACCTAGTTTTAATAAAACTTCAATGGCAAAAATCCCCTGTCCTCCCACAAAATATACACAACGTTGTGAAAATCCCATTGAAAAGTCACATGGGACTCAGACTTGAAGGAGTGAAACCATCTCCAATGCGCATTAATGCAGTGTTGCTTAAAGGAGCAGCCTTTACTCTGACACTCAGAGTGGCCCGAGGGGGGCCACTGTCCCATTTTTCTCAGTGTAGTGAACCAGTCTATCAAACACCCTAAATGTGGAATGGATACAGAGACTGACTTTGGCCCCTTGCTTCTTTCCACCCCATTGAGACTAGCAAGAGATATCAACTCATCTTGTGCATGTGCTCTGCAAACTTGCTCTTTGTGAGTCATTTCACGGTGGTACATAGGGAACAGGCAGCCTGACATACTTCCACCATTCCAGGAGGCCAGCTCTTCTGTATTACATCACAGTTCATTCCAGACTTTGGTGAGGAAAAGTGGTGCTATTTATTTCCCTTTGGAGACCCTGTATACTACTGTACTGGCACTGCCATAAAATAACACAGATCAGGTTTAAACAACAGAAATGTATTTTCTCAGGGATCTGGAGGCTGGCAATTCCAGATCACTGTTCTTGCAGGTTTAGGTTCATCAGAAGCCTTTCTTCTTGTCTTGCAGATGGTTGAATTCTTACCATGTCCTCACCTGGCCTTTCCTCTACACACAGGCATTTCTGGTATCTCTTTTTTGTTTTACAAAGACAAAAATTGTATTGGTTTAGGGACTCACCTTTATGCTCTTATTTAAAATGAAATGCTTCCTTAAATTCTGTATTTTCAAATACAATTACAGTGGTAGGCAGGGCTTTAGGATATATGCTTGGAGAAAGACACAATTTAGTCCATAATAACTTATCTATGAACTCTGGTGACTCAGTGTTAAAATGTACCATTTTGAAAAATGTAGTTAGTCATTGCCTAAAAGGGCAAATTTTCTTGTTCTTAAGCCAACAAAAATAAACTCTATTGTCTTCTAAGTTTTTATCATGATGAACATTTACTGAAATAATAAGCAACATTTGTTGAGTGCCTATTTATATAGCAAAAATGAATGAACTTGTTACACCCTTATTATTCTGGTGTGTTTTGAAATTCACCAACTCATTTTATAAAATAAAACTATTAGAGGGAGACCAAGAATTTTGCACACATTTTCACAAGTAATGACAGACCAAAATCTGAACCTAGATTTGGTCTTCAGAGATGCTTACTTAATTCAATCCTAGGCTGAATGTTTTGATATTTTGACATATACTATAGTACTATTTGTAATGATATAATGTAAAATAGAGGAATGGATATATTATGAAATTACTTACTTGTGCAATGAGGTTTTGTTGGAAACCTGGTCAGAAGAGGTTCTTAATCCACTTAAGTAGCTCCCCTTTGTCTAGGCTGGTAAAGTCCCACAAAAGAATTTTCTAGCACTTTTCTTGTTTATCAGCCAAGAATTCCTTGGGCAGAGTCTAGAATTGCAGTGGCAGACCAACTGGTAAAGAATTACTTTAGTAGCTGAAAAAGAAGCTCTAGCCAAATAGGCAACTGAGGAACATCTAGACACAGGGAAGGTGAGCCCAGGTGAGTGCATAATGTGATCTGAGCTTCAGTAACAGCCTTTCAAACCAGGGCTCCAACCCATTAGAGCATGAGGAAAAGTGTGGATAGCAAGTTCATTGTTAGAGACAAGGGAACCCATCCTCAGCAAACTTTGAAAGTTTCTGAGAAGTAATATTAATGTAAAATGTTGAATTCAATTTGTAAACAACAAATGACAGATCTTCCCTTTGGTGAAATTATGAAGTCGCCTTAATATTTACTGTCCTATATTTTCTAAAAGCACTACATTGTTGAGTTTTCAGAGAGGGTTTTTTTTGAAGTTTGAGTAATAACTAAAGCATGGTCTAATCCTAGACACTGCTTATTTTCTTAGCAACTGATATCTCTAGCACTGCTCAAGTCCAGTTTAATTTGTTGGTGGATTCTACCTGTTCTTTAATTCAAGTTGACACTTTGAATAAGAACTGGTCTAGGCTCTTTTTACAGAACACAAAGATAAATATAATTTAGTTTCTGTGGTGAAAATTTGGTTGGTAAGTAAATAAGTGAATAATAAAAATAATTAAGATTTTTTGGGACTTGCTTTGCACCGTGAAATATTTAAACACTTTTTGTTTATTAACGCATGTCACAATGACAACAACTAGATTGTGGACTACATTATCATTTTATAGATAAAGAAATTGAGTCCAAAAAACTTTAATATTTTTCCATAGGTCACACAGCAATAGTGTTTGTAAATAGGTTGCGAATTCAGCTATATTAATTTCCTAAGGCTGCTGTAAAAATTACTATAACTTGCATGGATTAAAATAAAAGATCCTCATTCCCTTACAGTTTCAGAAACTAGAAATCTGGAATCATGGGTAAGCAGAGCTGCATTTCTTCTGGAGTTCTAGGGGACAATCCTTTTTTTGCTTCCTCTAAATTTTGGTGACCATCAGCATCTTCTTAGCTGTGTATCACCAGTTTCTGCTCTGTCTTCATGTGCCCTTTTCTTTCCTCTTGTGTCTTCTCACCTGTTTCTCATGATGAAATATGTCATTGGATTTACAGCCTACCCAGATAATCCACGATAACTGCATTTGAAAATCCTTAACTTGAGAACATATACTAAGATCTTATTTTCTACTCTGGTCATATTCAATGTTCTTGAACATGTCTTTTTAGAGGTCACCGTTCCATCACTTATGCCGAGCATTTTGACTGCAAGGTCCTTGCTATGAGTCTCTAAATGTAAACAAATAGATTGAAAGATGTGGTAAAAAACCTCTTCATGGGATGGAGCAGCAAAGGCCCGAGCATTGCTCTAAAGAAGAAAGGAATTTGAAATCTGGCTTTACCATATTTGCAGTCAAATGTTTCTTGAGCTAAAGGAAAATTATTTAATGGACCTAACTTTCAGTTTGTCATTTGCAAAATCATGCTTTCTACTCTGTCATTTTGTGAGAATTTAAAACACTTCCTAAAATAATTAAGTCTCATATTTTATTAGGGGGATAAAACACATTCATGTTCCTTTACTTTCTGGAACAACAAAATTGTGACAAAAATGAGACAATAAAGAAAAATTCAGCACTAGATGAGAAACAAAAATAGGATTTCAAAAGAAGCCAGAATCAAGATGTTCCTAAATGCATTAGTTGACTACATAAATGACAATTTATTTTTTGAAATGATCTTTAGGAAGGATAAGAGATAATAAGATTTGATAAAGAAAGTATTTTTAAAGTACCTTAATAGGAAATAATTTCAGTCTGGAAAAACAGGTTGTTGTAGTACATAGGAAGACCTTCAGAGTTAGGAAGAGAAAATTTGTAGACGTCTAGCTAGTTTGCTATAAAGTTTTGAAGTAAATACATTACAATATTGAATGTCATTTGTGGCAATAGCATTTTATTTTATGGAATTAATGTTTCTGTTTCAGAAAATGTTCAATTGTCCATACAAAAAACACAAACAAAAGTAACAGAAAATCAACAAAAAACAGAACTTAGCATATTATAGAAGTGAGAATTCACATAGTCTTTGGATCTATGATGCCTCTTGACATATGATAATGATATCACAGAAAGAATGTGCTATTAGAAGAGTGCAATTAAAACCAAATCTTCAAATACTAAATATATGAAAACCATCAGCAAATGGAAGCAATAAACAATCTCAGTGTGGAAATAGGAACTGAAATATGTTAGACTATTTTGGAAATATCTTGGCATTTTCCAAGACTCAATGAATCCTCTCTTAGAAAAAAATATTCACATTTACACCAGGATATATAAATGAGACTGATCATTGTAAATTCTATCTCCCAACTGGGAACTCCCCAAACGATCTTCAAAAAAAGAGAGTCAAATAATCCATGTCAAAAAATGGCCAGACAACTGCACTAGAACAACATTGTCATGTAGCCACACGGATGCATCTCAACAACATATGAGGCAAAATAAACATGTCACAAAAGAATACACAGAGCATGATTCTGTTTATATAAATCCCAACTGCAGGAAGATGAAACTACATCTTTTTAGGATAGATATATAAATGAGAAAATTACAAAAACTGTGAATCCAGAAGATTTTAAAGTAAGTATCTGAATAGCAGCTGCATGTAGCTGAAAGGAAAAGCAAGATATATGGGTGGAGGAATCTGTGACTTCCAAGGTACTGGCAAAATTACTGCTTTTTTGAAAACTTGTGGTACCATGCATGTGCTTTATGTTGTGTGAACTCACCTGCTCATTAATTTTTTAATTAGAAAAATATAGTCACAATGGCACAATGGTTTTATAGGATTTTAGAAATAAACATAACTCTTTATTTTACAAGGTGTAATTAATTTAAATAAGAGACTCAGTGATTTACCTAATGTCCATTAAGAAGGAATCTAGACTCTTAGCAGAATTGTGGCTTGTATTTTAAAAAGTGGGGAATTTTATTAATTTTACACATCACAATAATATTTTGATATTAATTTATATAAGTGTAAATTTTACTGATAAAAAATTTAAAAAATATTTTGGGCATAGTCAACATGTTTTACTCCTCCTCTTCTTTTTCTTTGGGGAATTTTATGTACTTGATGGTTGCCTTATGCTATGAAAAAGAAAGAAAGAAATGTTCTCCTTTTTCCATTAGAGCTTAGAGGAAATCAAATCAAATCTACTTGTACTATATCCAGCAGGACATTTTTTTCATGAGAGTACATATTCGAGGAAATGAATGAAAGTTCCTGGAATTTTATAAGGTGTGATTCAGATTCAGGAAAATTATTTAAATAACTCTTAAACTACTTAAGTCTTGTTAAGCATGGCACATTTCACAAAAAACTTTCAATATTACAATTCGAACATCGTACCTTTTAGCATGATTAGATTTTACTTCATCATTCTAGAATTTGCTTTCTGTGGTATGTCTGGTTATGTGTTTGACAAGATTTTTTTGGCAGCGTATAGAAAGTTTAATAGCCAACCATGTGGGAGAGTGAGAGATTTTCCATCTGTTAATTGAGGAAAGCCAAAGGGAGGAAACGCCATTGCGCAATTCTAGAACAGTGTGGATTATGTAGAATATTTCCAAAGGTGGTTCCCACCCTATTTGATATTAAAGATTCTTGTATTTAATTCTATTGAAGGACCAACATTATCTTATTTTTCTTTTTAAAGATTGTCTTTTATTGTAGTTTTATTCAGATTAGTTTCTCTATCACTCTTGAGGTGATCAGAGAATTAAATAATCTATGTTCATAAGATGAGCATTGACCTGCATGCAAAATTTACTGAATGAAGAGCAGGGGAGAATTTGAGGGAAGGAGAATAAACAACCAGTGTGGGACAGAAGAGTAAAAGTTGATGAGTGCATAATTTTTTGATCTCCTGTCTTCAGTTAAGATCTATGCAGAAAGTAAAGAATACTTTAAAAATCTTATCACTTTGCCACTATTCTGTTATTTTAAAGAAGCTGCAAGCTAGAATTGATACAAAGCTAAAGTAAGTTGACTTTGGCATTTTATTTATAACCAAAGGTGAAATATTCCATGATACCAGTGCATGTCTCTTTCACTGCCTTTCCATTCCTTGTGCAGTTTAACATCTAGCACTTCCTTTTAGTATTATGATTATTGCTACACAGTGTAGGTACTTCCTCAGCACAAAATAATTAGAAATTAATTTTGAAGTCTAAATTGAGATAATATTGGAAGAAGTGAATTTCAAGTATAATTTTACAAAATTACCTTTGAATCACATTCTAAATGAAAGATTCAAAATGCACAATTTTAGTATTTTTAATATGACATTGCCCCAGAATAAATTCCTTGATTAACTGACAAGTGTGACAAAGAAGTTTAGAAAGACAGGAGAACTTATGAAAAGCCATGTTCAAGGAAATATTGACAGAACAACAAGAGATCACTGAGACCATTCATTTTATAAGTACAATGTTTTTAACATAACAAAGCAGGACATGACATGAGTTTCTGAAGTTGTTTAAAATAGAAAAAAAAAACTAGAGATGCTCATACAAAGATATCAAATCTGAAAGATTTAACATTTAAGGAAAATATTCCATATTAAGGGAAAAGAGGACATACAGAGGAATGGAAATAGGGTATGATAGTAAAAGAAAAAAGGGTTTGAATCTTAATTTTGCCTTATATTGAATAAGCGTAATTTCTATTCCCTTTTCTGTTTTCTTTTTCCTTCCAAAATCCCATCTGACTTAAGTCTGAATATCTTTTGGTGAAATCATTTCTTCCTACAGGGTGTATTTGAAGGTGAGGAAAATTCTCAGTGGACATCTTCCATCAAGGCTGTGAAGAAATTCTAAAGCATTCTCCCTGTTCTATCACAGCCAGTCATGGTCAGATAAAATAAGAAATCACAAGAGAAGCTCTGCAGGGACTTAGGACATTGAGAAAGTTAGCTTATACATCTGAGATGGAATGAGGCATTATTTTGGCTCAAAATAAATGATGTACATGAATCTGTCATAAAATGCTGGACATTAATTATTATTCAGAAATAAAGCACAACATGTTTCCTCTTTGAAACTTCAAATTGGTGCACAATTCATGGCAAATTAAAATAAATAGGTTCTTATATATTTGAAGCAGAAATATGGGAGCAAATAGGAAAATTCAAAAGGATTGGCTTTATTTCACTGATGTTAGTTTCTACACGAGTGCATTGGTCATTTCAATGCATTCCCTGAAAAAATAGATATAAAAGTGCGTCAGTGCTGGGGTTAACAAAGATATGCAAGTCAGAAAAATCACAAGGTAGTTTGGTAACTTTCCTTATACGATTCATTGATATTTTAGAAAGGTTGTTAAAAATATGCTTCTTGTAATCATTAGCTGTGAGATTATAATTTAGCTTCAATTCACTGTGTAAATACCTTCTTTTCTAACCTGCTGTTAGTGCCATCATTTTTCTGAATAACCTCCATTGAAAGTGTAAAAGTAGGAGATCTTATTCTGTACTAACTTAAATGTGATATTCATTAATACTTTTTAATGATTGTATTAGTATTTATAACTCCTTTAGTAACATATCAAAAGCTTAAGTAATATCATCTAAAAAATCTTAGTGGCATATTAATACTTTAAATTGAAACACTGCCTTCTAAGCAGTAAATTTGTTCAGTTCATTTTAATCAACAAATCAAGTGTTTTTTCCCACTATCATCTATAGACCTTATAAATGTCAACAAATTCTCTTATATTTAGGTCATTAACCATGAAACATTCCTTTACCAATTTTAAATTTCAGGAAGATATGTCTTACCAGAGTTTGAAACAATGGCACAGTTAGGCTGATTCACAGCTGGAGATAGGCAGACTGGTTTTTCCTAGCTCTCCTGTTTTCATTACCATACAAATAGGCAGATTCCTATTTTTCCTCTTTACCTTCAAGGAGACAAAGTTGAAAGCAATCCACAGCAGGGAGCAAAATTGTAGGCAATGGAGCATGCCGTCTGGTAGGAATATACTGGAAAATCTTCAGCTTTCTCATTTCAACAAAAGTAAAAGTAAAAATCTTTTAATTCAGCTTCTAGTTTGGCTGAGAAATAAATTCCACAAGTCTCAAATTGCATCTGGTTTACTACATGTCTGGCTCTAATACATACAATAAAAGCCAGACAATTTGGATGAAAATATTGTTTCTCTTTAAGCTTTTAGCAATTGGAGGGAACAAGAGTGTTATTCCTTTCTTAAATTCACAGACTCTCCTTCTTATGGCTCCAAGATATCAATGTAGCATGCACAGTCTGTTTGGGCTGTTCCTTGAGTGGTTAAAATAGGACTCAATTTTTTTCATGAGTAGGAGAGAATAATCATAGGAAAGATGGCTCCTCAAATCAATACACCTGTTAGTGAGTTCTCATACCAAGATCATCATGATACCAGTATTTGTGTACTGAACAGGCAAGACCTCTGAATCTTCTCATTTGGGTATGTCACTGCCTCTGGAAATGATTATGGTGCCCAACTATTGTATAACTATGAACAAAGTCTTCTTTCATACTCTGTACATGCACATTCTATGTATTTTAGGGCAAGAGCCATGCCAATAGTTATCTTCCCTCTATCACCACATACGGTATTCATTACTCTATTAAATAAAAATTTTATGTGCTTTTCCTAAATGAATATTAACACATTTAGGAAATAGTAACTTTAGACATTGCATTGAGTAGATCCTATAGTTTTTAACTGGTACTGTCTGCCTCTGTTTTGGTCATGTCAGCATCTTCAGTATGTGAGTGATACTGAGCTGCCTTTCACATCATTATTAAAAAATCAGTGATTTCAGTGAGCCTTTGTAAAGCACTCTTTCGCCTATTCTTGAACCTATTCTTCCCATTTGTATTTGGAATCATTAATGGTTTGATTTGTCTTAGATCAGAGGAATATAATTATTCTAAACAGCTATTCTCACTTTATTTTTCAAATGCTTGCTATGTAGACATACCTCAAAGCACACTCCAAATATCTTCACTTTTTTTCATTATCAACCACAACACTGAAATGAAGAGCTTATCTGTTATGGACTGAGTTCCCTTGGGGTCAACATCCTTTATTTTGTGGTTAACTAGGTTGATACTTTAAAATCGGGGCAGATAGTTCAATGTCTCCACAGTCTTTTCATTGAAAGTTCAGCTCAATCTAAATTCCTTCTACTAGTACATGAAATTCTATATTACTTTCCTTAGAGTTCCTGTATGATTTTAGCTTTATAATAGGCTCCTATTATCTACAACAATTCAGCACACAGATCTTTCTGCTCTTCTACCTCTCCAAGTCATTACAGGTTGAATATTTCTTATCCCAAATTCTTGGGATGAAAAGTATTGCAGACTTCATATTTTTTTTACTTTGGAATAATATTACCTATTGAAATATATTTACATATATTGTGTACTAAGATTATCTCAACAATGAGACCAAAATATAAAGATGAAATTAGATTCACAGTTCATATGTATTTATTTTTATTATTACATGTTGAAGTTCACAATGATTTCATTCATGCGGTAAGTCAGTACATGTACATGTACATGTACATAACACATCTTAAATCATTTTTAAACTTCCTTCATTTTTCTTCCCTTTCCCATTCTCTCACATAGGAGAAACCATGGAATATTTAAGTTTGTGTACCTGATTTATTTCACTTAACATTTTACCCGTAGCCAAAAAAAAAGTGTTATACACTATTTTTAGTGTATGTGGGTCTTAAATGTCAAGTGAAATCAGGTATGGAATTTTCCACTTGTGACACTCAAAAAGTTTACTACCCTGCAGCATTACATATTCAGATTAGGGATACTCAATCTGTACCACATGTAAAACTTTCTACTTCCTGGCTTTTCTCTCATCATAACTGGCTCTTTCTTACGTTTCACATTGCAGATTAAAAATCATTTATCAAGAGGACTTTCTGACTACCAAAAGAAAGGTGCCACTCAGTTACTATGTATTAAGTAATGTTACTTTATTTTCCAGCATGATACTAATTACTATTCTAGCATTTTTGCATATGTGTGTGTTTATTTTCCCATTTTGGGGGATTTTTATCCTTTTCAACAAATCTATCCTCAATAATTAGAAAGGGATCTGGAACATCTTGCCTATTTTATTTATTACATGAATGAATGAATGAATGAATGAATGATTGCAAGGTCAATGGCTATATTAGGAATATCATTTCTAAAGAAGTGTGATTCTCTGGGGCCGGGGATTTACCCTTGCAAGTGCAAGGTCCCGAGTTCGATCCCCAGTGCCAAAAAAAAGAAAAAAAAAAAGAAGTGTGATTCTCATCATCTGAAGATTCTATGCAAAATAGATTTAAGGGTATGGAGGACTTGCCCTATGGAGTGGAGAGGAATTATCCATTCTTCACTTCACATTAGCAATCTTAATGATTCTTAGTGAGGTGTGGTCTCTGTCCCTCTTTTCTTTTCAATGACTTCTATTCCCTGCACTAAAGCACAGAGATTTTGTGCATCCACATCTCACTTCTGTTGGTCTCTTACAGAGGGGTACCAGAACTGAGAATGAACATATAGAATCTCTTACAGCAATTTGACATCATTAAAACATCCAAATATGTCACCACTTTTCTAATAATTGTTTAATTGATTTTTAAAGAGTTGTCTTTTGATATATTATGAGGGGATGAAAACCAGCTTTTCATATCAAGTAAGGTAGTTGCTGTAGAGGCATAGTAGAGATGAACCCCAGAAAATTTTCATGAAGCCCAGTGCTAGATAACAGTTTTGAAGGCCAGAGTCTGTTGATAATTATCTAGGATGAGGTTCTTCAAATTTAAGAGCATAGGACTTTGTTAAAGAAAAGCAAACATTCTAAACTTCTAGCATGTTCTTAAATTAATACTTGACAAAATCACATAAATTCCTCATGTGTGTAATACTATGCACACGTAGAACCGAAATACCTTGAAATCAAATTGCAAAATTAATAAAAATGTGTTTAATTAAGATTCATGCATAGTAATATGTTTTACTGAAATTAAATTGATAACGTTTTAAGAATATAAAACCAACTGTTCAAATGCAGGCTTTCACAGGTATAGAAATTTGCAGAGCAGAAATCAGTACACTTTTTCTATAAAGGGCCAAATAGCGAGTAGGTTAGATTTGTTGGCCATATGTTCTCTTTTGCAGTTTACTTTTCTTTAGCATCTCATGATATGAACATAGTCCCAGTCACAACACAATGAATAGATGTGACTGTGTGCGACAAAACATTATTTATACAATTAGCCAGTAGCATGCCACATTTGGTTTGCCCTGGTTCTTGAGCATACTGGGGAGAGCATATCTTCTTAGAGATGTGATGGTATTTAAGCCTTGCTAATTCCATGGTATTTAGGCTGGCTCTGGACTTGAGGTAACAGTAGACAGTGAATACAAAGTCACACAATAGTAGTAAGGGTCTTGAACAAAGAACTGGCATCCAAGTTAAAGGATATGAAGGCAAAAATGGGCTCTCACTTGAAAGAAACCTGAGTAACAGCCACACAATTAAAAGAGACTTTTAGGTAGGACTTGGGGCTACTATTTGTTATATCTGGCTGTATTTTTTTCACCAGATTTTAGTGACAATAAACTGAAAGTTTCCCTTAGACTTAACATAGCCTCAGTAATCAAAGAAAATGATTATGATTAGAGTGTTTTGAGAGTTAGGCCAGGCCAATTTGGGCTGCTAACTCAGATTGTTAGGCTTTATGGCCTGTGCCCTTGATCAGCAGCACCGAGAGCTCTGTTTTATCCATATCAAACTTTAGATGTCCTAGATGTAGCTCGGGAGTTTCTGGAAGAGCTCTTGGGTGTAGCAATGTATTGGGAGACATGAGTTCAGATAGTCAGCCCTCCATGTCTGAGGTGTGTGTCTATATCCATGGATTCAACCAATCATGGGAAAAATTTTGAAAAAATTATTTGTGTGTACTGAACATTTACAGACATTTTTCCTTGTCATTATTCCCTTAACAATACAATATGTCGACTATTTACATAACATTTACATTGAACTAAGCATTAAAAATAATCTGGGGATATTTAAAATTTGTAAGAGGATGTGCATAGCTTACTTGCATTTACAATGAATTTTATGTAATAGACTTAAGCATCCATGGATTTTGGTATCTGTTGCGGTCCTAGAATCAATTCATTATAGATACCAAGGGACCATTGGAGGTGGTAAAATGAGCATGAGATTATGCAAGAAAATGCTGTAGGTTTTTTTCAAGGGTTCAGAATAAACCATTGGACTCTAACATTGATGCCTTACAGGATCCAGGCACTAGCTGTGTTGGCACCTAATTTTACTCTATGTGTCACAGAGAATTCTAAAACCACGCAAGAGTAGAGCGTCTGGAAAGCCATGTAATTTATAGTGGATACAAAATAAAGATTGTCTGAATTTTTGTGGGGAATGACTATTATCACTGAAGCCCACAGGATACTGCAGATCCAATTAGATAGTAAAGACTTCTACTAATTTAAAATGAGGAAATGCAAAGTTTGTGCCAAGGACATTTTCTTTTAAAACAATCCACTTTACAAAAATTCTATCTGTATTAAGGGACATAATCTTGGAAAGTCTGTATCATCATCATATAATTAGCACCCCAAGTTATATTTATTTAATCTCTTGAAAGTCAGAAGAAGCACAGCTCTATCTGGTAATGCCGTGATGAATAATACTCCTAATGGAGTTATAAATTGAAACTAATTGGTTTATGTGATTGTTATTAAGTCTAATTTAAGTTAGTTAATGGAATTTTGTTTGGCAAGGGAATAGAGCTGATCTTTGCTGGTGATATTTTTACTTTTGAAATAAGTTGTTATATTACCCTATTGGGTCCATAGATATAAATAAACATGACATGATACAGTTCCCATGCTCCTCTTAAGTCAAAGGTTAATTTTGAAGAAATGCAGCAAGCTAATTAATAATACACTTAATATATTAGTGTTAGCATCTAGTGTATTTTCACACCCTATCTTCATTTTGAGTAACCTCCATGTAAAACCAATGCATTTAAGTCCGTGTGACAGTTTTGTGGAGTCTAAATCCATTCTGCAGTTGCTTAAATGGATTCCAATCCTACTGAATGAAGAAATAAATGATATCTCATAAGAGTCAAATTCAGCAGGGATATTAGTAAACCTAGTTAAATAAACAACATACAACTTAAGGAATCTTCCACACTATTTGTTATTCTTCAGTATGATTGTTTCTTAACTGACCTGCAAAATACAGCCTGGCTGAAATTGAAAATCAGTATTCATAAATGTGGTTCATAAGCTGATAATGTGTTTAACCTGTGTGCAATGGAGTTCTTTCAAATTTTCCATTTAATAAATCAGTAATATTTAAACAAAACATATGCTTCTGCTCATATCATATTTGAAAATATATTATCTGTTTTTCCAAATGACAATGAGGGTCTGAAAAAATTTGGACTGCAATGAAGTTCACTGCCCACTGCCTGCTATCTCATGTATGCCTCATCACTTTCCAGACTCTTTCAAGAAAACAACCCTAAATAGAAAATGAAAGTCCTGCCATTTTTTAATCAGCTTCTGGAGAAGTCTTTCCTAAATAGCTTTCCCAAAGATAGTAATTCCAGCATTGGGATGCACAGAGTTCATCCATATGGGCCTGAATATGTTTGTGCATATCAGTCATATAAGTTTCATATGGATGTGTGAATTTTCCTATAAGAACATCACCCACAGAAAAATGGAGAACAAAGAATGAAGGTTGTTCATGTACAATGCTGATGTTCTTTGTAGTGTTTGGGCTTTCCTCACTCTTTAAGAAGTGATGAGTTACTCTGAAGCCATCCTGCAGGCCAGATTTTATAACCATTTGGGTAGCAGCATTAAATGATTTCACTTCTCTGGATTTTATAACTGCTCTTTAACAACTTTACACAATATTTATCTCACAGATTTCCATGCGAGGAGAAACCTAAGAGATATATTACAGGCAAGGCCCCTAGTTGTTTAAGGGCATGTAGTAAATCATACTGTTAAAAGTTATTAAAAAATGAAGTTTCTTTATTTTAGAGCAAGTGACAAAGGGAGGATAAATATAACTGATTAATATGTATTACATATACACAATATGCCTTTGTAGACTGTTTCTGTACATTAACTCACTCAATATTTACCATAACCATCCTTAGCTATTATTTAGTATATGTCTTTTTTACAGATAAGGAATCTCACAGTCTCAATGGCCAACTATCATAGCTAAGATTATTCAGTTAATGATGAAATTCTAAGATATAATTAATATTGTTTTCCACACATTATGTTAGCTATCAAGTGATGGAAAAAAAGAACTTGTCCATTTCTATAGTGGGTAAGAATTTGAAAATGTTTGACTCAGTTGGTATAGAGAGCCATAAAAGAAAAGGAGCCAATTTTTCAGTGCTTTACTTACTAAAGTAGAATTTCTGAAATGAAAATTTCTGTGGAATATGATGCTTAATATATTTGAATGTTCTTGATTTCTGAGACTTAGCTTTATGGTTTCTATCCATTTTGACAATCTGTCTAGACCAATGTAGTGATTCCCTTACCTTACTAATCTGGGCAGTATTTTTGATTTACAAAATTCTAGTTGTCGGCTAAACTTAATGTTTATATCTGAAATGAAAAATACAGAAATAGTCTTGGGTATCTATTGATTTCCTCCAAGGCCAAGGTCTCACACATGATAGATATTTAGTATTTGTGTACAAGGGCCAAAACTTATTCCAGGATATCCTTTAAAAGTCATGCATTTCTTTTCTCTTCAAGAAGGAAAACTCTGGGGCAGTAGAAATATCCAAATTCAAAATCTTTAAGTTAATACAAAAATATTACTGTATTCTAAATATTGAATTATAAACCAAACACCCTTTAATGCGCTGCCACTTCTAAAATCTTCCATGGTTTCACACTGCTTAGTAGACAAAACATAAGAACTGCACAAGGGTTTCCACAAATTCAAATCAATATGTTCTTCTATTATTATCTTTTCCCCTGCTTGCCCCTGATGCCACCTTGATATTGAATTAACATGACTTACCTCAGAATAGCCAGGCCACTTCCTCCTTTGTGCTGTTGCTTATGCTGGTTCCAGAGCTACAATGGCTTTCTCTCCAACACTACATTTCCATATTTCCTTCAGTCTTTATCAGTGCACTCAAAACTTATCTTTTTCTTAGTCCCCTCCTCTCCTTTTTTGGTAAGTTTGTATATTTTCTATGCTATTTGCTTCTGCAATTTTGCCTACTCTTTTGCAGCTCTGTCTAAATCTTCAATAGTTTTGCTATAC
The DNA here is from genome assembly GCF_053883595.1 of Heterocephalus glaber. Classification (NCBI taxonomy): domain Eukaryota; kingdom Metazoa; phylum Chordata; class Mammalia; order Rodentia; family Bathyergidae; genus Heterocephalus; species Heterocephalus glaber. The sequence goes on along the minus strand of NW_028258325.1, from coordinate 14,101,926 downwards.
TGATGGTGGTTTCATGAACTCTGAAATATTTTCAGACTTCTCCAGGCCTGGTTTGCTTTTCGTACTAAAGAGTAATTTGCAGGTCAGAAGTGTGGTTCTTTCCTCTCCTCCACAGTTTGGTGGCATGAGGAAAAGCCAGAGGAATGTGGTCCATGGTATTTTCACATCATCTTTTATTTCACTTTATTTTTCCAATGTTAGGTTAAGAATCCTTTATCCGGTTTATTTCTCCTCATTGTAAAGTGTAATCCACTCTTGTGGTGTAATGGTTTGAATATCCCCCCAAATTGACGTGTTGACGTAGTAATAGTGGTCTTTATTTCTTGCATGAAATGTAGTTGAAGTGTGGCTGGGGGCACAGACTTCTCTGAAATGTAAGAGTACCGTCCGTTCCATTCCTGAGTAGATTCTATTGTTGCTGCGGCAGAATGTGCCATGCAGTGCAAACAGAAATTACCGGTACGTGCACCCTAAACGGGCACCTCCCCTCTTTTCCCTGTGCGCCGTGGACACGCCAGATCTCCACACTTCTGCAGGTCCTGCTCCTAGAGCTTGGCATCTGGCTGCCTTTCCTAGTCCTGTCCGTCCCTAGGCTGTGAAGTTCCTGAATTAGCTCTTATCCTAGGCAGAGTCACATCAAGCTTTTACTTAGTCTTTTCCAGGGGGAAGCTATGGGGTGGGTGAGGAGGAAATTCAGAGTGTTTTTACTTTGCTGAAAATATTGGAATCTTCCTATGACAGGACACAGCAAATTATAATATAATTAAATATAAACCAGAACCACACTACCTCTAAGTAGTGTTTCCTCAAGCACAAAGCTCTCAGGCTTATGCGACCCTCTTTCATGAGGGGTCTCTGCTTTCTTGAGCATCAGCAAGTTTCAGAAGTGACTTTTTTGTACTCTTCCAGTTCCCTTTGCACAATGTCCCATTCCATACTGTGCTTATGTGACTCTTCCAAGAAGCCAAATTCAGTCAGATTGTTAGCTAGAAATACCATGGGTTAAAGAAAACCTAGAACTGCAGGGGAAAAAGAGTTCCAGTTCTAAGAGTCATCTGATTGAGTAAATCTATACTTTTGTGGGAAATGATTTTTGTAGGAAATGGGATGATGTGTTAAATGCTTTTCTTACATCAAAGGCATAACAGTTAATGCCTTATTGCTGCTGCTCTGTGGCTAACACGGTTTCAGTAATGCTTTACTATCTCTGCTGTGAAGCTGGGGATAGAGTGTCCATCAGTTTTAAATGTTGGCTGCAGCTTTTTGTAATTCTTTGCAGTGTAATATGTTCACAAGCTAAACCTTCAGAAAGAATTTTGTTTCAGATTATGCCTCTTGTCTATTTGGGATCAGTATCGTCTTTTCAATCATGGGATTGACAAAGAAAAAATAAAGTTATTTCTTAATCTAAAAAAAAAATTGATGTGTTGAAAACGCAACTGCTGAATTCATGTGTTGATGCCATTTGAAAGCAGAAACTTTGGAGAGTAAGTATGCAGTAGTTAGATGAAGTTAGGAGACTCGGACCCCAGGATGGGCTTAGTGGCTTTCTAAGAAGCAGACAAAAGACATGTGTTCCTTAAGCCAGCATGAGATGACCTCCATCCTGCTGTGCTAGAGCAAGAAGGCCCTTGCCAGGAGACAGCACCTTGATAGTGAATTCCCAAGCTCCATCAATGTAGGAGATAAATTTCTATGCTCCATCAGATACTCAGGCTATAAAATTCTGTTGTAGGGACACTATCCCATGGCAAACCTTACCATCGGGCTTTGGGTAATTCTCTCATTTTACAGTCATTCTGGAGCCTTGGGTTTCTATTTCTTACAGAGCTGTCCAGAAACTATAATCACTACTTACAACTAAGAAGAGAAGTTTAAGGATGCATGCTTTCAAAATGTGGAAATGGTGAAGTCTCGGAATCTAACAGCCTACTAGTAAAGTCAAGAGCTCCGTTGAGATGGATGGACACAATTTGATTCTATTCAAATTTTTATCTCAACCCATGCCTTATAATTTATGAAGCCTGACAGGGTTTTCATTTTCATGTTTGATTAAGGATTGCAACTTTTTTTCATTTCTAACATATAAATAAATCTGGTAACAGCTTTATTCTACTTTTTCATCCTGAAGTCCTTGCTCACCTCTTGTCAGATTATCCTTCTGCTAGATTCCAAAGACCCAAACTCTGACATTTTCTTTAAAAATGTTTATTTCTGGCAGTCTTCACATATAATTTTTAAACTAGTGCTGGTCAACATAAGCGATTTTGCCACAGAAAACTTCAGAAAATGTGTCTTTCTTTTAACAATGTCATTCCTAATACTTTGGCACCGTCTTATACACTACTATAGTAGAGAAGTTAGAGACAGCTGGTGGGCAGAAACATGGCATTGTGCCTAGTAGAAATAAATGACATACCTTAAGAAACATAATTGCATACTATAAGATATCAAATTTGTTACAAAAAGATGGTAAAAACAACTGAGGATGAAGTGGGGGGTTTTGGTACTAGTGAGAATTGAACCCACAGTCTGTATCCCCAGCTCTCCTTCTTTCCCTACCTTCCTCAGACTCTTCCTCTCATCTTTCTCCCTTTCATTCTCTTGCATTTAGAGACAGGGTCTCCCTAAGTCCCTCAAGTGTCCAGACTGAACTTGAAGTTGGGATCCTCCTGCTTCAGCATCCCATGGTGTTGGATGTACACATATGCCCCCCCTACACCCAGGTTGAACAATGATAATTGAGAAAGAAGACATAAAGGACAAATTAGATATTTTTCACGAATGGGAAATGTTTGATGGGAATCCATCGAATGTTTGTGAAAGGTAATGAATTTGAACAGCATCTTAAAAGAGTGGTGGGATGTGAACCTCAGAAGATAGGATGAGGCAGGACTTGTAGAGATGGGCAATTATGAGCACAGGAGAAAGGAGGGAAGCTGTCGGGGATATTTGGCTACAGCAATTTTTTTCAGTTTGGCTCTTAAATGACTTATAACTCAATAGAATATTTTCAAGTTGTGTTTTAAAAATAGACTGAAAACATGGGGACAAGGGGTGACAACCCTAGTGACTTTGTGACTCTAGTCTTTATCCTCAAGAGCTGCCCCACAGATCAAAGATATCACCTTTGTCAGCTCCCATTTCTCAGTTGAAACATTTAAACTGCTTTGAGCTTGTTTAGAAAAACAAGCTTTACCAGCAAGACAACCTCATTTTACTAGGCTCAGATTCAGAAGGCCTGCCTGCATTAGTAACAAGAGATTAGAGGTGTGAACTTCCTCAATTTATGCTAACAAGGTGCTAAATGGGAAGGCCAACTGTGCTCCCCCGCTTCCTGTCTCCTGAAGAGCCCCTGAGTGGGCTTGGTCAGGGTAGGGCCCTTATTCAGGGGTATTTATTGTATTCTCCGCAGAAACTGATTGGGTTCCTGAAAGTGTGTGTTGTGAATTCCTCAGGGTATTGAAGAATCTTGTGGGTTCACTATAAATGCCCCAGATGCTTTCCAGAACACCTGGTAATAAATTCCAGCTTCTTTAACTTCCCCTTTTTCTGATGCGAGGTTATTAAATATGAAACATTGCATGCTGAAATTCACATAAAACAGCCTAATTAGTAAAAGGAGGAACTGAGAATGAGGGCAGACGAGGTAAGGAGAGGCTCACAGAGAGGCGAAGGGTAGGGACGGAAGGATCACAGAAACACCGGGGACTCAGTTCCCTTCCTCGTCCTGCCTGGCGTAACCGCCCTTTCTGCCGACGTTCTTTTCCTGATGAGGCTCTTTTTTCTGCTCGGAAGTATAGTAAGTTTTTCTCTCTTTCTCTTTTCAAATTATCATTTTATTGTGCACTAGTTTTAGATTTACAGAAAAGTTGGGAAAATCTAGCATGAAGTCCTGTCATGTACCTGTCGTCCAAATGTTAACTTATAAGAAAACACCAAGGCACAGATTCAATTCACCACCGGAAGGAGAGTTTGTTTGTTTCTTTCTTCCTTTTTTTCCTACTATCTTCTCTATGTCGTCACATCCAATGATATGCAGTTACTTAAATCCTCAAAACTCTATAGAATAAGGTTACCAGAGTTACTTTTGACTTGGGTCCATAAGTACTATGCTGTGCCTGCAAGTTACCAAAGTGAAGTCAGTGAATCTCTTCTGGATGCAGAATGCTCATCACTAGTCCTCAGAGCAGTAACCACAGTGAGCCAGAATTTCAATTCTCTACACCACTGACTTCCTTGTAGCAAGAACTGATATGTATTCTGTTGCCATTCCATGGTAACTTCTCATTGCTTTCTGTATGGGAGAAGCAATATCTTTTGCTAAGTTCATGTCTGAGCCCTTTATAATAAAAGACAGACTAAAGAAAGAAAGTATACGAATTTATTTAATATAGGTCTTATATATCATCTGGTCTTCAGAAAGGAATACACAAATGACTAAGGGAAAACTGTGTTTTATTATGGACAATAGTATAGAATTACTATTGGAGAGCAAAGTGGGAATTTAGCAAGGATATTCAGATACTTCTTAGCATCTCCTAGTGTCTTTCCTTTCATTTGGTTATAGGCAGGACCCATGTAGAGAAGGGAGTCTTATGACTGCTTTAGAAGATGACTAGATCATATTTTATGGTCTGCTTTAGAGAAGACAAGGGAGAAGGTAAGAGAGACTTTCCTGTTGCTGTGTTTTTCTTTCAAATGCCAAGTTGTCAGAGTTTGATTTATAATGTTTTAAGCTCCATCACTTCTCTATCTGAAATAATCCTACACATTCTTCCCTCCATCTCTTGAAAAAGTTTTACAGCCAACAAGAATTTTTTCCTATCCAGACTTTCTTGGGCTCTCAGTCAGCTGCTACAACAACTGCCACAACATAACTTGAATCCAGAGACAATGTCCTAAAGCTGTAGGAAAGACTTAGGCACACAAGAGATAATTCACCATGAGTATTGGATTGCATAAATTTCACTTATTTTGTTACATTGAAAAGAAGAATGAAAGAAATAGGTATTAGTCTACATATGATTCTTATTGAAAGATGGTTTTCTAAGTAGCTGATATTTGGCACTATATGGAGATGTATTTGTTTAATATAAGAGCAATGGTGTGTGCTACTGAAATATATTAGAGATGTTACAAAACATACCATAGTATATAAAAACATTCACATAACAAAGAAAATTATCTGGTCCAAAATGCCAATAGTGCCAGGTTTTTGTTGGACAAAAAGAGAAAAAAAGAAACAAGATACTCATGGGGACATAAATGTCAATGTGTCAGTAGACATAGAAAAGTAACCCAAATTAACTGTTTTTGTAAGCTTTCTAAAAGTGATTCCTGATATAAATCTCAGGATGAGTAGTGATAAGGAAAATAGGATCAAAAAGCACTTTGTAGAAAAGGTGAACCTCACGCACAAATATATGAAAACATCAGAAATTGGGTGTTGGAAGGAAATATCACACATTTTGGTATTAACTGGGTATGAAGCAGGTGGAAATGAGGGTGGGAGGTAATGAGGGAGGTGAGACTCACTGGTGACCACGAACCTCTCTGAAAGGAATCCCCAGAGCTGGAGGAGTGGCTCAGGGAATTGCTAACAGCATTTACAGTGAGCCAGAGATCTAAGTAATCAATTGTCATACTGTGCTAAAAGTGTTATCAAAGAGATACGCACAAGACACCAACACAGCACTGAGGGCAGAAAAATAACCAAAATAGAAAGGGACTGGAAAGGCTGTCTGGATGAGTTGATATAGGTTATGTCTAAAATAAATCCTAAGGAACAGGTCACAGTAAACTAGTTGAGAGGAGAAGGAATTTATTCCAGGTTAAGAGGTAAGCACACAAAACAGAGGCCAAGAAGAATTAGAATGTTTTATATTTCACGTAATACAGTGTAAGTAGCATGTACTGCCATAGTTAAAATGTGATCAAAGGTGAGGCTAGAGAGGAGCGGGGAGGAACCAGAAACTCAAGAAGTTTCTTCAACATCAGTGCAAAGGTGAGACTAACAACCCGGAGCTGCTCTGGATGGTTGTGTACAGGGAGTAACTGCATCAGACGAGTTAGGAAGATCACTCTGAGGAGGCTGTGTGGAGACAGAAGCCAGACTTGGAGTCCAGGAGAAGACCGTGGAGGCCACATAAGCAAGACTAACCAGTGCCCCAGCTGGACATTCTAATTTAAAAGACAATTTTATTGTTTCTGACTTTCAAAATGTGAAGAAGATCAAATATCCATGAAGCAAATAAGTTTAAGTTTTTCTCCTAATTAAATCACCACTCTAGAACATGTGGAGATACACAGGTGAATCAAACAGGGACACTTACCTCTGGAAGTGACCAGGGAGACAGAATATGTGTGTATCAAATGAAACCTACAGTCAGAAATGACAAACATCATGAGAAGGGTGCACACACCCTGCAGGGAAATAAAGAGTAAGCAGAGGAGTAGAGAACCAGAAAGGGCTCCCTGAGGATATAATGATACTTTATATGAAAATAATAGACAATTATGAAACACTTAGAATGAGAGAAGTACTTACGCCATGGTTATTATCTGCATTGACCCTTAATGTTAGGTGCATTTATCATTTCTGTTTTACAGATGAGAGAACAAGGGTATACACAGGTTAAGGGACTTGCTGAAGGTCACTCATCCTTGCTAAATGGGAAAAATCAGGAATTAATTCGGGTGTGGTTGAGACAAATACAATTCAGACAGATAAAGATGGGAGGAAGAGGTTACCCCTATGGAGGAAAAGTCATCACTGTGAACACTAAATTCAGACAGCTTGGGTATACACAGAGAAAATAAGCCTGAGTTGAATAAACTCTCATCAAATAAGCAGATTTTTCCAAGTCAAGTAGTCAAATACCTAAGAATCTATCATTAAGCACTGTCAGGCAAACTAAATTGCATTTCTAAGGTGAGGGATAGGCAGCTTTCCATTGCTTCCTTGCAGCTCTCTGAAGTGGACCATATTGAACAGTTTAGAGCAATTATTTGATCACATACTTTCTAATTGGCAAAAAAAAAGAGGAAAGATAAAAGTTAATAATATCTTCAAAATCCCTCATTCCCTAGCTGCCAGTGGAGCATGTATGCAGCAGATGCCAAAGACACCTTGGAAACTTCCAAAAGGACTGGAAACAGCAATTACTATGAGACCTTCTCTTTGCTACTGCCAGGGTTGGCATCACAAGCAGCTATTGTGCCTGCCAAGGGGCTCAGGTGGCCTGCTGAAGGTACTTCTTACTTATAGAGCCATGCAATGACTTTATTCCCCTTAAAATTCCAAGACAAAATAGAGACCAGATGTGTATAGTTAACTTTCAATTGGTAAAGGTTAGAATGGATTTCAAGGAAACATTATCTGTAAGAGTTTACCATAAAGTTCATACTCAAGATTGGGCGCTGATCAAAAACTTCTAGCAAAATTTTACACAAACTAAAGGCCTTCTTCTCATATGTCTGCTAAATGCCTCTTGTGCCTTAGAAAATGACAGGGGTACGATGTCCCAGAGGTAAACTACCACCATTCGGCCACGGAACATCTTTACTGCCACACTTCCCCTCCTCATTCCCAGCCCTCTGACAACTACTGTGCAAAACTGTGACTCATTTCTCTTCTATTGGCTGATGTCTTACTGAGTTTCCTTATTCAACAATCTCTCCTATAACCAATTTACCCCAAATCTATTTTAGGTACATTTATTCAGTATTTAATTTTGTTAATTTTTACTGCCCATTCAAAATCCTCAGTTTTACCCCTTATTCTAAAGTTTGACTTGTCAGCAAACTATGAAAGAAAGAAAATCAGCTACCATGTAAACCGAAATATTAGCACATACAATATTACATTCTCAGTGTAGATTTGTATGTCTCACCAACTAGATAGTGAGTGTTCAAAAAGTCGGTACCTGGTCATTTATCACTATATTCCTAATCTTGGCACAAGGTTTTCTGTATAGCAGGTGATAAATCAACTGATAAATAGATGAAACTGTTTAATAAATCAAAAAAATAGTTTCTAGATTTAACATAGGCCCCCAAATTTTGAGTGAAAATTTCTTTTCTGTAATTTTTAGCACAATGTTGGCTGTAAACTGAAATCTGGGGCCAAGTGTTGAGTCCTTTGCACTTTGTTATGCAAGTTAATTAAGCAATGTGAAAGTACTACTTTATCTGCACTCATCCAATGGATTCATAACAAGAAATTATGACTGTACAGTTTCATCCCAGTGTACATTATTTACCAAATTCAATAAATATTAGCTGCAAATTTATTATAATTAATAAGCACATCTTTATTGCTCCTAAGGTGTACTGGGCTTACAGAGGCCTCTGAACTATGTTTTTCTTTTACCTGGAAAAACAAAATCTCATTCCTTAAAAGATGAAAATTACTCTCTTCCTTTTGGCCTTCAATTATTCTTGGTTTAATGATCACAATCCAGGATTTTGCACCAAGGTCAGAACACAGGGCTCCAGTTTTGAGTACGGTTGTAGCATTAGGGTAAAGTAAGAGCTGGAGAATGCCTGGTGTATGATTTCTGGACTAAATAACTCAGAGGACGAAGCACGTGAGGAGCGTGACTCATACTTAGGACTACTGAATCCTTCTTAGGACTACTGACTCACACTTAGGAGGCCACCCAGATCTGTGCTCCCTAAGAACAGAGAACCCCAGTGGGAAGAAGATCCATGCTCCTACCATGTGGGAAATTTGGCTTTACCTTTTCTCGTCAATGTAAATAAAAATTTTGACATACTTGAGAGTAAGCTTATACAGAATGTTTCCATACATCAACAGATTCAACAATTAACAACACTTGTTGTATTTGTTCCATCTATTCTTTCTGACTTTTTATTATTGTCACTACTGAAATATTTTAAAGCAAATTATACACGCATGGTCATTTCAACTCTATGTTCCAAGAAATGGAGGGTGGAGGGAAGAGAAGAAGGGGATGCGAAAAAGGAATTAAGATATGTTATTTAGATGTACCAACTTTCCACTGGGAATGTGATTGCTATGTACTACAAACATACTAAAAAAAATTTTAAATGAAAATTTTATTTCAAATTTCACTATTATAATTAAGTATAATTGGCAATATTTCCTCTCTCCATTTAATACCCAGCCTCTATTCATGTTTCCTAAAGGATATCGACATGTATTGGTACTGTTGATTCATTCCTAAATAGATCTCAGCAAGGTCACAGCATTACACTTGGCGAAGTTCATGTCTTACAACTAGTTTTTCATGTTAACATCTTATTGCAGACACTCTGTGAGTTGTCCCTTAGAATAGCATCAGGTCTAAAAGCTGGATTAATTATGTTTTGTTTTCCTTTGTAAAAGATTTGTTGGTTAGTGGTAGATCTATTAGTTCCACTTTAAGTGAGGCCAATGTGATCTGTGGGCTTGTATTGTGACTCCCTGAGGATTTTGTTGAGAAGTGCATCTCCATTCTCCATCTGAAGGCTTCATCTATTGATGACTCCTGGCTAAATCAATTATTTGGGGGAAGCACAACATTATTTTGAATTCTGAATTCATCCACTATTTAACTAGCTATTTTTCCACTAAAAGAAACTCCTCCTTATCTTTCTCTATTAGTGAGAATATTAGATTTTTTAAATTTAGTAGTATTTTAGGTTACAATGTAGAATTCCACAGACTATATGATTAAATGTTAAGGAAAAATCAAATGAAAATATTTCTTTATAATCATGATTTTATGAGTAGCTTAATAAGTTAAAAGTGTGTCCTTTAACTTGTTTTTAAACTACCGTTCCATATACATTATTTATAAAATGCGAGAAAATTCTTTGAAAATATTAAAAGTATTATTTTCATGCATTTTTAATGTATAAAGAAAGAGATATTTACTTTAAATATTCTGTATAGCATTGGTGAGTATAAGAACAATGGAAACTTTATACCCATTGAGCAGCAACTTCTCATAGTTGAAAATACATGGATAAAAATATATATGTATTTTTTTCATTAAAATTATCTGGATTATACCTACAGATTGTGAACATATCTCTTGCTTACCTGTTGTTCATAAAAAGTATTGTTTAGGACCTGTAAGAATATTCTCCTATAAAATTTGCTTATTACTACTTTGGTTCTTTTGTGGCTTTGTACTACTTCTAAGTGAAAGAAAGAAAAATGCAGTTGATATTAAGATACTGTATGCTGCAGTATTGATATTAATACTATACGAATTCATATTATATTGATAGGTATAAAAGTAGTCACATTAATAAAAGCTAACTTGTACCTACTGCAAATAATGTGCCCATAACCAGAAAAGGAACTTTTCATACATTTACTCATATAAATTAACACTCACTTTATGTGGGAGAAATTGCTATTGTTTCCATTTTACAGATGAGGTTGCCGAGCTTCCAGAATTTTAAAAAACTGGTCTAAAGCTTAACTATTAATTAGTGAATCTATTATTCAACCCAAATCTTCCTCACAAAAATCATGTAGTTTTCTTTAATATTTTAACTGGAATTTAGAGAAATTAACCTGGTAGATGATGAAGTTATGATTTAATAGTCTGAATTTCATTTCAGACTACTATTCTTAACACTGTGCTCTTTCTATTCTACCACTTACTTGTCAGTTTTCAACAGAGACAAGATTAAAATATCAAAAGCAAATTTATTATTTATAATGTAATGACAAAACTTATGAATCAAATTAAATAAGCTTACAAACTGTAGTTTTTACTAAATGATTCAATAATGATTTTTCAGCATATAGTATGGGTCAGGCCCATTTCTTACATCTTAGGAAATCAATTGACATTCTTATGAGAAATATAGATTGAGAATAAATAATTATATACTGTCAGGGAATTACCAGTACTCTGAAGAAAAAAAAACATAACAACAGACTGGTAATGACTGTGATGCAGGTGATTGTTGTTAAGAATGTGACTTTTGAATTGAGACCTGAATGAAATGGGATGGGATTTTAGGGAGGGTAAAAGCAAATACAAAAAGTCTTAGGCAAGATCAGTATGTGTTGTTCAGATCCTAAATCACTACTAATGATTTTTCACCTTGAAGTATCCATCAGTTTTGTAATCCCATCTTGTTGAGTGCAGGTGAGACTAGTGATGCACTTCTAACTGGTAAGTATGGCATATCCCATGGGACTTCACTTCCTAAGCTTACATTATATAACAAAGAAGACAGGTCACAATCCCTTTGTGTGTGTCATGTTATATAAGGCTTCATCTTAGCCAAAGAAACTTTCCCTTGCAAGAAAATTTCTACACTGTCACTACTTGTCAAGCTGGCTACACAAAACTGTAGGTGTCTTGTAAGAGCAGAGGGTTTCAGGGTTTCAGTATTGCTATGGCACAGAACTGAATTCCACTGAAAACTATATTTATTTGGAAGATATCAAATGCCACATTTGAACTTTGAATACAGTACTTTGAGATTCTAAGACAATAATATATACCTGGATTCTTATTAAAAATTTTGATATAGGGACTGAGGGTATAGCTCAGAGTAAAAGCACTTGTAAAACGCAGCAAGTGTGAAGCCCTGAGTTTGGTTACAACACAACAAAAAAGTGATATAGTAAATATGTGAAGCTTTAAAATACTAAATTTCTTGTAATTTGTTACATAACATTAAAAACTAGTGACTGTGCTATAGGAAGAAGCTAAGATGTTCTGGAGAGAAGGCAGCATTGAAGAAAGAAGGAGGGAGTGAGGTCGCTAGGAAGTTTATGAGATCAGTGGCACTCAAAGTGTGAGCCTTTTTTTCCTCTAAACTACCAGTCTTCCCCAACTACGGAAATTAAGTGTGTTACACCTTAAAGAGATGTATTTAAGGAAGGAGGAGAACAAAGACACAGAAAGTCCAGAGGAAATGGAAACAGAAATTCCAGAGAAATTTGAGCATTTGTTACACATTGCGCATCAAAATATTGGAAGCAAAAATGAATACAATTTAAAGAAGAGCTAGAATAATCCACTAGCATAGCTGGAGACCTTGACACTCCCCTGATGGTAATTTTTTAGATCAAGCAGACAGAAAATCAGTCAGTATATAGTTGACATCAATAGTACCATCTATCCACATGATTTAATTCAGATTTATAGAATACGCCATTGAATAAGAGCAGAATATACATTTCTCTTACATTCACATGGAATATACACTAAGATAAACTATATTCTAAGCAAAGGAGAAAGAGGGGAATATATGAAAGCCAATTGAAGGTGCGCCCAATGGCTAAATGTGAAACAATTTCATTTATAAAATAAATTAATAAAGATTAGTATATAACTCAAAGTACAAAATATCCTTAAGCAAAACAGATATAAATAAAAATAAAAATAAAAGAAACAAACATCCTGCGTATAAGAATAAATAAATAAATATATATATATATATATATATATATATATATATATATATATATATATATGGTATATATGGTACTGGATGCATAGGTTAACTGTAGAGCACTTGCCTGGAATGTACAAATCCTAGGGCTCAGTCCCCAGTACCACACAAAAGTAAAGAGGTAAAGCATAACTCTCCATCCTTTAAGTATGGATTGTGTTTTGTAACTTAATTCCAGAAAGTACAGTTTTGAAATGAAGAATAAAAGATTAACTACAATGCCAGCTAACCAAGCTTGACATAAGAAAACACCCTTATATTGATAATATATATTCTTGATATAATGTGATAAATATAACACTTTACCTCTGTGCTCTTCTATCTATTCAGACATAATCTAAAGCTCATAATAAGAAAAACATCAGCCAAATCCCACTGAAGGAGCATTTCACAAAATACTTGACTAAGAGTCCTCAAAAATGTCATAGTCATCAAAAACAAAGACATCTGAGAATCTGTATCAAGCTAGAGAAACCAAAAATACGTAATTATGGTATTAATCACCTGTCACATTTGTGAGACAAAATAACTGACATCTGAAAGTGAAAGGAGGACAGGTTTATTTGGCTCATGATTTCAGAGGTTTCAGTTCATGGCTGGCTGATTCCAAAGCAGAAACATCATGGTTGTTGGGAAGTAGGGCACAGAGGAATAGCATCCAAAAGAGATATATTCTCCAAAGGCTACATCCCCAGTGACCCACATACTCCAGCTGGATGTCACCTCCTAACAGCCCCTTCAGCTGTGAACATCAGGAGATTCATCCATTGATCAATATAGAGTTGCATCTCATCATCTGTCCAAAGGTCCAGTAAACCAGTCAAATTGACAATTAAGATTTGGCATAATTACTAAATATAATACAGCATACCAGATGGAAGTCTGAAAGAGAAAAAGGGAATTAGAGAAAAACTGAGAAAATCTGGTAAAATTAGGACTTTAGATAATAGGAATTTGCCAAAATTGGTTCATTAATAGTGAAAAATATACCACATTAGTTTTGTTGTTCTGGTTGTTAAATTCTTTTATTGGTACATTTTAGGTATACAACACAATTACATTTCTCATTGGGAATTGTACCTATACATAATGCACCTTGGTTCTTATTTTTTCCCCATTCCTAACCCTCCCTTCACACCCTCCACCCTTCCCTATTTACAAAGACTTTATTTCCATTTTATCCATTTCTCAGCATTTTTCCTTTATCTTCTTTTCTTTCCCCTGCCCCTCCCACTACCCCGACCCCTTTGGATCTTTTCTTCCTATTTTGCATTATCAATTATTCATTCTAATCATTGGTACATTTTAGGTATACAATATAATGACATTCATCATTGGAAATTTGCTTCTTTACATAGTCTCTCTTGGTTCTTATTTTTCACCCTTGCCCAGCCCTCCCTTCAACCCCTCCAGTCCTCCCTATTTACAAAGATTTTGTTCCTATTTTTCCATTTTCTCATATTAATCCCATTCCCTTCTATCCTTTCCCCTAGCCCTCCCACTTCCTTCCCCTTTGCCCCTTTTCTTCCTATTTCACATTACCTATTATACATTTTAGTCCTTATTTACACTTTCAGTTTCTCACACCAGAGAAACTATTCCATATTTATATATGTGTGTCCTATTTATTTCACTTAAGAGTATCCCCTCAATGTGCATCCACTTAGCTATAAATGTCTCTAATTTCTCATTTTTTTTGGCTGAGTAGTACTCCATTTTATGAAAAAAACCACATTTTCTTTATCCAGTCTCCAGTTGATGGGCATTTGGGCTCTTTCCAAGTTTTAGCTATCACAAACTGTGCTGCTATGAACATGGGCACACATATATCACTGTGGTATGATTCTTTTAATTCTTTGGGGAAGATCCCCAGCGGTGGAATAGCAGGGTCAAATGGGACTTCCAGTCCTAGTTCTTTGAGGTATCGCCATACTGATTTCCACAGTGCTTGCACCAGTCTACACTCCCACCAGCAGTGGAGCAGGGTTCCTCTTTCCCCACAGCCCCACCAGCATTTGTTATTGGTTGATTTCATGATAGCAGCTATTCTTTCTGGAGTGAAGTGGAATCTCAGCATTGTTTTCATTTGCATCTCTCAAATGACCAGTGATGTTGAACATTTTTTCATGTATTTATTTGCTATTTCTACTTCTTTGTCTGAGAAATGTCTGTTCATTTCAGATGCCCATTTTTGGATTGGGTCTTTAAATTTGGGAGGTCTGATCTTTTTAAGTTCTTTATAGATTCGAAATAGTAGACCTTTGTCTGAGGAAGAGCAGGTGAAGATTTTTTCCCACATTGTGGGTTTTCTCTTCACACTGCTGGTGGTTTCTCTTCCTGTGCAGAAGCTTTTTAATAAGAGGAGATCCCACTTGTTGATTGTGCTAGTTCACAGGCATCTGAGGTTTTGTTCATAAAATCTTTTCCTACCCCGATGTCTTCAAGAGTTCTACCTAACCTCTGTTGCAACTGGCTCAGAGTTTCTATTTTAATATTTAGATCTTTAATCCATTTTGATTTTAGTTTAGTGCACGGTGAGAGATATAGGTCTAGTTTTAATCTTTGGCAAGTTGAAGCCCAATTTTTCTTTATTAAAGAGGCTATCTTTCCTATCTTTCCTCCAGTGAGGGTGGTTGGCTCCTTTATCGAAGATAAGATGGCTGAGTGTGTCTGGCGTTGTTTCTGCATTTTCTAATCTGTTCCACTGGTCCTCAGGTCTGCTTCTTTGTCAGTACCATGCTGTTTTTATCACAGTAGCTTTGTAGTATAGTTGCAGGTTAAGGATTGTGATACCCTCTGCCATGTCTCTATTACCTAGAACTGCTTTTGATATTCTGAGTCTCTTTTTGTTCCAAATGAATTTTTGGATTGTTTTCTCAATGTCCATGAAGTATGCTGCTGGGAACTCAATTGGAATTGCATTAAATCTATATAGCAGTTTTGGAAGTATGACCATTTTCACTATATTAATCCTTCCTACCCAGGAGCAGGGGATGTCTGTCCATTTTCTGATATCATCTTCAATCTCTCTTTTCAGAGTGCTATAGTTTTCAGAGAAGAGGTCTTTGATTTCTTTCATTAGGTTGATTCCTAGGTATTTCAGTTTTTTGGATGCTATTATGAAAGGAATTATTTGCCCTATTTCTCTCTCAGTGAGTCTGGCATTGTCATTTTTGTAGAGGAAAGCTATTGATCTTTGTGTGTTGACCTTGTAACCAGCTACTTGACTGAATCTGGTTATTAAGTCTAGAAGACTTTTGGTGGAGTTCTTGGGGTCTTCTATATAGAGTATCATGTCATCTGCAAATAATGACAGTTTGACTTCTTCATTACCTATCTTTATTCCTTTTATTTCTTTCTCTTGTCTAATTGCCATTGCTAATGTTTCCAGAACTATACTGAACAAGAGTGGTGATAGTGGTCATCTTTGCCTTGTTCCTGATTTTAGTGTGAAAGATTTCAGTTTTTCACCATTTAGTATGATACTGGGTGTTGATTTTTCATAGATGGCTTTTATCAGTTTGAGGTAGAACCCATCTGTTCCAATTTTTTGTAGGGTTTTTATCATAAATGCATGTTGGATTTTGTCAAATGCTTTTTCTGCATCTATGGAGATAATCATATCGTTTTTGTCCTTGGCTCTATTGATATATTGCATTACATTGATTGATTTGCGTATATTGAAGCATTCCTGCATCCCTGGGATGAATACCACTTGACCAGGGTGTATGTTCTTCTTGATGATCTTCTGCATTCTGTTTGCCAGTATCTTATTAAGAAGTTTTGCATCTATGTTCATTAGTGAGATGGGCCTATAGTTCTCCTTTTCAGTTGGGTCTTTCTCTGCTTTGGGGATCAAGGTGATGCTTGATTCCAGGAATGAATTTGGGAGTATTATTTCCCTTTCAATTTCATTGAAGAGTTGAAACAGTAGTGGCAGTATTTCCTCTCTAAATATCTTGTAGAATTCAGCAGTGAAGCCATCAGGGCCCAGGCTTTTCTTAGTTGATAAGTTTTTAATTACATTTTCAATTTCATTGGTTGACATTGGGTTGTTCAGAATTTTTAGGTCTTCTTCGTTCAACTTTGGTAATTCATATGTATCTAGGAATCTGTTCATTTCTTCTGTTTTGTCCATCTTATTGGCGTATAGTTTCTGGAAGTAGGTATTGATGATCCTCTGGATTTCTGCTGGGTCTGTTATAGTTTCACCCTTTTCATTCCTAATTGCATGGATTTGGGCCCTTTCTTTCCATTTTCTGATAAGGTTGGCTAAAGATTTGGCAATTTTGTTGATTCTTTCAAAGAACCAACTTTTGGCGTTGTTGATTTTTTTTGTATCGTTCTCTTAGTCTCCATTGCATTGATTTCTCCTCTGATCTTTATAATTTCCACCCTTGTATGAGCTTTGGGTTTGTCCTGCTCTTCTTTTACAAGAAGCTTGAGGTTCAGCATCAGGTTGTTTAATTGGGCTCGTTCTGTTTTCCCAATATGCATATTCACTGCTATAAATTTCCCTCATAAGGCTGCTTTCATTTTGTCCCATAGATAATGATATGTTGTATTGTCATTGTCATTTAATTGAAGGAACTGTCTGATTTCTTCTTTAATTAATCCTCTGTGATCCATTGGTTATTCGGAAGTGTGTTGTTCAATTTCCACGTGTTTATGAAATTTTTCCAGTTTCTTTGGCTATGGGTGTCCAATTTCATCGCACTATGGTCTGATAATATACAGGGGATAACTTCAATTCTTTGCACTTACTTAAACATATTCTATGTGTGATTATGCGGTCTATTTTGGAGAATGACCCATGTGCAGCTGAGAAGACTGTGTATTCTGATTTTGTGGGGTGGAAGACTCTGTAAACATCTGTTAAGTTCATTTGTTCAAGATTTCGATTGTGTTCTAGTATTTTGTTGCTTATTTTTTGTCTAGTTCATCTATCTGTTTGTGACATTGGAGTGTTGAGGTCCCCCACTACAATTGTATTAGTGCATACATGATTTTTCATGTCCGTTAGTATTTGTTTTATATAGCTGGGTGCACTAGTGTTTGGTGCATAGATATTTATGATTGTCATCTCTTCCTCTTGGATGCTTCCCTTTACAAGGATGTAGTGTCCTTCTTTGTCTCTCTTAATCAGTGTTGATTTGAAATCTACTTGATTTGCAAAGAGGATAGCTACACCTGCTTTTTTGGGGGTTCCCGTTGCATGGAGTATTGTTTTCCACCCTTTAACTTTCAGTCTATGAGTTTCCTTTTGAATTAAGCATGTTTCTTGTATGCAGCATATTGTTGGATTTTGCTTCTTGACCCCTTCTGCCTGTCTATTTCTTTTGATTGGTGAATTGAGACCATTAACATTGATGGTTATAACTGAAATGTATTGACTTGTCATTGCCATGACTTTTTCTTTTTGTTGGGTTCTCCCCCTTTACATTTAATTTCTTGTCATGCCAGATGGGTTCATTCTGCTTTGCTTCCTGGGCTTGTGATCCTCAATGTCTGTTCCTAGGATATTGTGTCAAATTCTTTGGAGTGCTGGTTTGGTATTCACGAAGTTCCTAAGGTGCTCTTTGTCATGAAAGTATCTTAAGTCTCCATCCATTTTGAAAGATAGTTTTGCAGGGTACATCAATCTGGGTTGGAGGCTGTTTTCTTTTAGGGCTTGGAATATGTCACTCCAAGCTCTCCTTGTCTTGATGGTTTGTGTTGAGAAGTCTGCTGTGATTCTGATGGGCTTTCCTTTGTATGTGATTTGTTTCTTTTCTCTAACTGCTTGGTGAACTTTGTTCTTCTGTTGTGTTTCTGGAATCTTAACAATTATATGCCTATGTGTAGATTTTTTTTTGATCAAGGCTATTTGGAGTCCTATATGCCTCACTTATCTGTATGTCAAGTTCTTTTCCCCTGCTTTGGAAGTTTTCTGCCATTATTTCTGTGAAGAGTTTTTTTTATATCATCTGCACTCTCTCCTCTTTCTTCATTGACTGCAATCAGTCTTATGCTATTCTTCTTTGCATCATCTAGCAGCTCCTGGATTGATTTCTCATGTTCCCCTATAATTTTGAAGCAATTTTTCTTTTCCTGGTCATTAATTGCAATCTTATCTTCTATATCTGAAATTCTGTCCTCACATTGGCTCATTCTGCTGTGTAGACTTTCAATGGAATTTTTCATCTTGTGGAAACATATTTGCATCTGTTTTATGGATTCCATTTGTTTCTTATGTTAGGATTCCATCATGTTCCTCAGCTCCTCTCTAGATTTATTAATCATGTCTTGCACTAGGAGCACAATTTCTCCTGTTATCTGAGAAATTATTTCTGATTTCATTTTTTCCAGGTTCCCCTTTGTTGCCAGTTCAGTGGGTCCAGGTGGTTGAGTATCGGAGTGTTCCATCTCATTTCCCTTTGGGGTTGCTGTAGGTGATCTGGAAGTCTGGTTTTGAGACTTATTTACGTGTTTTCTCATTTAGACTTGGGGGAGGTGCTGTTGGCGCCTGCACAGATTACCTCCTCTGAGCTGGGAGAGGTGAGACAGGGGCCGGGAGCTTAGAGATGGTGGCCCAAGAGCCCTTTCCTCTGGGCTGGGAGCAGCGGGAGGGTTGGTGGCCAGGAAGCCCCTTCCTCTGGATCAGGAGCAGTGGGCCAGAGGCTCAGAAGCCCCTACCTCTGGGCTGGGAGCAGCGGGAGGGATGGTGGCCAGGAAGCCCCTTCCTCTGGGCCAGGAGTGGCAAGACCAAAGGTGGCCCAAAAGCCCTTTCCACTGGGCTGGGAGCAGCGGGAGGGATGGTGGCTGGGAAGCCCCTTCCTCTGGACCAGGAGCATTGGGACGGTGACTCGGTGACTCACAAGCCCCTACCTCTGGGCCGGGAGCGGTGGGACTCAGGTCCGTGGTCTGGTGGTCAAGTGTCCTCTGTGTCTTTGTAGTGTGGAACCAGGTGGCTGTACAGAGGAGTGGGGGGTTGGGTTGTCCAGTGGATTGTTGCTGGGGTATGGAATATATCACATTATTGATAGATATTAATGATCAGGGAAGCTGGGTGCATGGGACATGGAAACTAAAATCTGAACTGTTCTTAATGATCCAATTAAAAAAAAAACTAAGTCTAGAGTTCAGAAACAAAACTTGAAGCACATGACATATTGGATGTATTGCTGACTTGCAAAAGTAGAGGAGCAGTTACATGGCTAGGAATGAAGGTAGCCTCCAGGAATGTATAGGAGAGCCTGAGTAACATCCAGTAAGAAAATGGAGTCCTCAGTTCTACAGTGAGAAGAAACTGAAATTTTTCAAGCAAAAAAAAAAAAAAAAAAAAAATGAGCTTGGGAGTGGATTTTTCTCCAATGGATCCAGATGAGAGCTCAATCTATAAGACACTACGATGTCAGCCTGTCACCCCGTGTAGACACCCATGATACACTTAGCCTGGACTTCTGAATTACAGAATTCAAGCCAATAGTTAGATGCTGTTTTAAACCACTCAGTGCGTGGTCATATATTATGCAGTAATGGAACAAGAAATGCAAGGTTCTAGTGAGAAACACATTCATCTTTCTACCCATGCCTCCCTTATCTCGATTTCCCACCTGGATGAGGACAAGGGAAAGAGATTGGAAAACCTGCTCCACCCCATTGTCTACTCAGTCAGCTTGGCCTTTGGTGAGAGGGCAAATTGCCATCTGCTTTTTCCCGGTGTTGTGAGCTAGCCAGGACAGGAGCTGCTCCTGCAATGGAGACATGTACATTTCTAAGGGACACATTAGAGGAAGGGAGACAGGAACTTTGAAAAGCAGACGTGATGGCAGTTACAAATCATGCTGTACCTCCGTATCTACATTTGAGTAATGAAGTTTTGATTTCAATCACTGTGGCTCCTGTATTTTAATTTCAACTGTTTTTGAGCTAGAGAGGCCAAGATAGAATTGTTATTTATAGACCTACTCAAACTTCATCTTAAAGTGCTATTTTTCTAGGAGTCAAAAAGGCATAGGAAAAGAAAAACACTCCTTAAAAAAGATATTATTCTCATTAGAACTACAAAGGCAAGTGGGGTCAGGTTATAGAAAACTATGCATAACAGCATGAAACATTTTTATGTAATGAAATTGAAACTTTTTCTCGAACAGGGCATGACACATTGAGAATGAGGTTTCAAACCTATTAGTCTGACAGTGCAGTGAAGTCCATGGGGGGTAATGGGGATGGTGTGCGTGCAAACAATTATGCCTATGCAAATGCTATGGAAAATGATTTACCTTTGAGCTTCATATAAAAACTGATCTTGGCTCAAACTGGGATTGCTTAACAGGCAAGAAGAAAGAAAGGTATGAAACATAAAACTGCCGCCTTAAAAGCTCAAGACAGGCATATGTGCTTATGAAAGTTGAATTTTTGCCAATGGGCTTATAAAAAATAAAATGTCATCTCACTACTCTTGGAAGTTGCAGCTGTACTTTCATTTCCATTCGTAGAATAAATGACTTTGAAAGAATTTTTCATAATAGTCAAGTTTGGCAGATTATAATGTCTAAGTATTATTTAAAGGATTCAAGTTTTTATATATGGAGGTATTACAAACCTTCAATAAAAGTACTTACTTGAATGTCTGGATCTTCTTATCCGAACTGTGCAAGTTGGCTTATTATAGTGAACAATGTAAATTTTTAAGTACTCTAAGTCTATGAACCTCATTGTGAAATCGTGGTCCCTGGCACTTAACAGCTATTAAAGAAAACACAATTTTAAATTTGCTTTCCTCTGCTATTAAACATTTTAGAGGTCAGTGGAGTTGTGAATTTTCCTCAAGGCCTCTGGTCAGTCCTATGTGCCACAGAACTAAAGACACAAATCTAGATGGACTCAGTGATCAGTCTAGATTCACGATAAGTAACAGGTGGAGGTTATCTGTCGAGGAGAGTGAAATACTTCTCATTTCCAACTCCACAGATAGATGGCACAGATTTCACAGCTTGTTCAGTCCCCAGCCAGAATGCTGGGAGAGGCTGCCTCACACCTCCTTGTGGTAAGCTTATAACTTACAGTTTCTTTGATCGCATTTCTCTATGGCCATGTGACCTCTACATAATGTCGGATAGCAGGTCTACAAGTAAAATGTAACCCTGTATTTCTAAACTGTATACTGGGCTTCTACTATTTAATACCTCTGGGACTTTAAAACACTTTACTTGGTTCACAGAGTCCTCATTTTTTTCAACTCTTAAATGGGATGAATAAAACTAGAAAAGTAGAGCAATATTGTAAGGAAATAAAGACATAAATAACCTATGTATTCATCAAGCATCTCCATAGAAACAGAAAAAAACTGGATTTGTCTACACACATATATGTGTGCAAAAATATGTATTTATACATGTGCTATCTATATGTATTTATATATGTGAATATTTTATACATCCACAGAGGGGTGATGAGAGGGGAGGGAAGAGGAGAAGAGAAAGGGAGGAGAAAGAATGAGAAAGAGGTTGAGGGTAAGGAAGTGGCTGGCATGATTTTAGGCTCAAAAGTGCTTGCATTTGCAGAGTGACGCTGCAAGCAGGAGATTCAAAGAGCTGACGCCTGAGCTTGTCCGAGACAGAAGTCTTGAGCACCATGAAAACTGATGGAGTGCTTCTCATCTAAATGATGGCAGGTTCAAAGTCAAAAAGATCCAGTGTCACTCTTCAAATCCAAAGACGGGGAAAAATGACATCATTTTGGTTTCCAAGGCTATTAAGGAGGGACTGTCCTCTGCTTGCCAGGAAGACATATCTATTCATTCTATTTAGGCACCAACTGATGAGGTGAGGACCACCCATACTAGCATGAGAAATCCTCATAAAAATTATCCAGATAATGTCTTATTGATATCTGCACACCTAATGACCTAGTCAATTTGCCACAAAATTAAATATTTCAATCTATTTAAAGCACAGGTTTTATTGTTAGGAACATACTAATACTAATGTTTCTTTTTCACTAACCATTAACCAGATGGCACAATTATTTATAATATGTCTCAAGTGAGCACTAATAGTCACATTTTTTAAGTTAAAAAATATGGATTTTATAAGGAGTAAGGGTCACATCGAAGAATACACAGCTATTAGGTACCAAAGCGAGCAATAAGAATCCCTACATTTTGGCTACAGAATTCTGCTTTTACAACTAAATTACATTGCCCATCCTCTTTTTTTAAATAAAAAGAAAACTGAGAAGGGAAAAAAGCAGAGTGCACAAAATTCCTTCAATTCTGATAGCTTCTAGTCAAGTTCCATGCCAGTGTGCACGTTTATATTTAACCATGTGAGAAACATCTATGCCATTTTTCTGAGGAGTTGAGTAGGTGGCATGTATTTCAACAGCTCATCTCCACAAATGAGAGCTATAATATATATTTAACGATGATGTCAGCCTTTCTATATATAATTTTCAACTGTGCTGGGAAAAATATAAACTGCAGCACTGTAATAATCAACATATAAATAGCTCCCACATCTTTGCCATGTAAATTTGGATAATGATATTATGGAAGAGGACTAGCAAAAGAGGCCCTTCTGTCACCCCTCTTTCTGCTAACCAGCGAGCAGCTGGGATAGATGACATTTTTAGTTGAAGCAGGGTTGGAAAGACTTTTATCTCATAGAGATAAGCTAAAGTCTCAAAATAAAACAATCCAAAACTGCCAATGTTTGATTGGGTTGAATTTGAAATGGTGATATTTAATGCATGGTTTTCTCACAGTTTTGGAGAAAAATCACACAGCTTTCCATTGCCCTTTAACAAACTGAACCTCCAGGTCGTTTTTGTGTGTCTGGATATTCTGTCCACTTGGTAAGATTTAAGATATTCGGCCCCACATCTTCAAAGCTGAAGATGATGTCTTATGCAATCTTGAGCACTCAGGCTCTTGAACAACTCTGAGCTGCATGTATCAGATATCATGATGACCCTGCGGAAGGATACATACTCTAGTCCCACGTTCCGTGTCAGCCATATACTGACAGAACTCCCCGAGAACTTAGTTCACTGGAATGTTCCCAATTCTAGGTAATACCAGGTAGATACACAGTTATATGGCAGAGGTCACAAATGGCTATTTTTAATCAGCTTTGAGACAGATTTGTTTTGGATATGTATTTGGATATGTATATATTCCTCATAAATGAGTTATATTACTCATTACCTATCAATATGAATAAGAGCCTAAGTCTCTTAACATTAACACTGATCAAGTTTTGAATTTATGTCCTTGTTCTTAACTACTGATTTTGACTTCTGGGAGTTTCTACACATGATCTTAGCCAAAAGGCTGAGAAGAGATACTTCTGGGAGTTTCTAATTGTGATAACTAGCTTTAGTGTTGCACTTTGATAAATTCATCTCCATTACAGAAACCTAGAGAAAAAGCCTTGTGTTAGTTACTTTTCTCTCATTGCTGAGACAAAATACCCAGCACCAGAAGTTGGAAGGGAAGGGATTTATTTGGCTTACAGTTTGTAGAGGTTTCAGTCCATAACCAGCTGGCTCCAAGGCAGGGATGGCAAACAGGCATTGCAGAGGAGAAACAACATGATGCACATAAGGCAGCAACAGCAACAAGAGAGTTAACAGCTTCTCCCTGCCCCTTTTATCTTATTCAGACTACTTAGGGTGAGTAGCACTCACACCCTTAATCCTAGTGCCCTTGAGCCTAGCATTGCCATGAATCAATTCAAGCTACACATACTCCAGATCAAGCCTATGACCACAGGAAGCTGTGGGAGCACATCTAGATCCAAACCATAACAAGCCTCAAATCACACCTGTGACTTTCTGTGAGCAAAATTAAGGGAAAAAAATGACAGAATCAAGTAGCAGTGATTCTCACATCCCAGTTAGGGGAATGTAAGTTTGCAGTTGGAGTCTTTTTACATAGCAATTTTGCTACTGCATATCATCAAAGAGGAGGTATTAAGGGAAGAGTATGTATCCAATAAGTGGTCTGGATCTATGGTTTCTCATCGGTTCAGGGGAGGCACACATACAAGTGTGATAGAGGAAGAACTGCTGGTAACAGAAAATATGGAAAGATTCTCACTCTGTGGGATGGATTTCAGCTCTGCTCTCAACTATTTTAGTTTGGA
This sequence comes from Heterocephalus glaber, assembly GCF_053883595.1. Lineage (NCBI taxonomy): Eukaryota > Metazoa > Chordata > Mammalia > Rodentia > Bathyergidae > Heterocephalus > Heterocephalus glaber. The sequence goes on along the minus strand of NW_028258325.1, from coordinate 14,077,339 downwards.
AGTCAGTCCCACAGAATGTAGAATAGCAAAAATATTTTAAAAGCACACCCTCTTTTACTTTGGTCTGAACTTTATCTTCTACTGAGTTAATTATTTTCCCCCCGGTAGTTATTTCTCTTGCTCTTTCTTTTCAGATTTACTCACAATAATTCACCTTCCCATCCTATGCTGACACACTGTGGTAACTGGGCCATGCCATCTGCCCTCAGGGTATTTCTTGGCTTTATTTTCTACCTCTCAAATTGTCATCGGCAGGTGAATTGCTTTGGCCCAAAAGATGTTAGAAAATTTAACACTAATGAATACTTGAAACATGCTTGTTTACTGAGGTTTCACGTCTCTCACTGTGCTTGACAACCTGGGACCACAGCATGCCCAAGCCATGCTAGCTTTTCAGAGGAGAGGAGAGCTGAGTATCCCTGACTAAGCACCACCCTTAACTAGACCTAGGAGTGAAGCCATTGCAGAAGATCTAGCATCAGATAAAGTCAGCCCACTGCAAAAGTTAGCTTCGCTGAAAAACCCAGAGTAAAAGAGCTATTCATTAAGACCCTCAAAATTCAAAGATATGTCAGATGAATGCTATTTTAAACTCCAAATTTTTGGGAGGGAGGATGTGATGCAGCAAAAAGTTAACTGTTACCCAGTGTGGTATCACATGCCTGCAATCCCAGCTATGTAGAAGCTGAGGTAGGAGGATTGCAAATTTGAGGCTAGCCTGGACAACACTGCAAGACCCTGTCTCAAAACAAAAATTTAAAACTGAAATTTAAAAAAAGGTCTGGTAATGTGGTTTAATCCCCAGTACTCTGATACATTTCTACGCCTCAGTTTTCTCAACTTCAAACTAGGATTGATGATACCTAGCTTGCAGTGTTATGGTTGGGTATTACAAGGAACTTTTATATAAGGGACTGGCTCAGACAAAGTTCTCTATACAGGATGGCCATATTATTCATTAGTTGTCAATAATTAGTTAAGTTCCCAAGTTTCTTAACATTAACACAGACTCTGATTTTATTTCCCTACTTCTGACAATTGATCTCAACTCCTGGGAATTCTGAATTTTGAAAATCAATTGTAATGTGACCCTTTGTTAACCATGTATCATACAAACGTCGAGAAAAAGGCTCTAATCATAGCCATGGATTTCTGGGTATAAAATTGCAAATAATAAATGACAGAATTAGGTAGTAGTTATTCTCATCAAGTTAGAAACTAAAACTGAGTTTTGAAGCTCAATAAATAATTTGCTTTAGTTGAAAAAATCCTTAGAGAGTGTCCATTTTATTCAAATTATGCATACATCTTGCTTAGATGAATGTGTATCATCCTTTCTCCCCAAGTTGTCAGAATTAACCTGGGAAGATATGCTTGTACAAAAGTAGGTATTCTATGAAACAAACCATATACAGTATGCTAATAGAGAATCCACCCACTTCTATATTAGAACAAAAGGACTGGAGATCAAGCCCAATGTAAGAAATCTGAAGAAACCTCAAGGGGAGACAAAATTAAGGAGGTTTCTTTGTTTTTGGTCTCATATATGATGCATTTTTATTTTAATTTTGAAAAGATCTAAATCAAACTAGCTCAGAAAATAAAATAATCAGAAAACAAAATCAGTGTTTCACTCATTTGAAAAGTCTAGGGATGCTTTACCTTCAAAGCATGGCTGGACCCACGGGCGCAAAGGTACCATGAGGACCCCTTTTGTCTCAGCCTGATTTGCTGTTTGCCTTTGTTAGGCTCACTCATTCTCAAGGAAAGTATTTGCTAGCCACACAATCAATCCCAACTCCAAGCTTATAACGAAGAAGTAGTTATTTCTTAAAGTCTGAAATAAAAGTATTAGGTCTGATTCCCATTAGCAAAAATTGGGTCATGAATTCATCTGTGCACCTGTCCCTAGAAATGAGAAAGGGGTCAGTCCACCCATGCCTCAAAGTAAAGGGTGTGAAGTAGGTAGGATACCCCTATCAGAAGCAGAGGGTAATATTGTCTCTAAACTTCTGAACAAATATTTATTTTGGAAATGTAGGATTTTTATTTCCTTGCAGCAGCAGAGTGCATAATAGTAGAGGACCAGGAAGAAATTATTTCCCTATTAGATAAATAACTTGACACATGTGATTAAAAATTAACATGTCTTTACTAGTTTTCATTAATTATATCCAGTCTCATTCAAGACATTGAAGCAGCCATTTTGGTTTCGTTTGATTTTGTCTATGAGAGGAATAAACATTTTTCCAAACAAAGAATGACAATCTTGGGAGTCTTAGAAGGTCAGTGCTTACGCCTAGCCAGTTATGTATTTGGGTTACTTGCAGAATTAAGAAATCAGATGAAGCCTGGAACTGACTGGATTGAGGTAGAACAAATGTGACTAAACTCATCTAACAGGATGCCTCAGGGAATTTTTTAAAAGTTTCTTTGTTGGCCGGGGATTTAGCTCAGTGGTTTCACCACCTGCTGCACAAGCACAAGGACCCAAATTTGATCCCCAGTACCAAAAAAAAAAAAAGTTTCATAGCTAACTCTGAAGGCCAGAATTTGAATGATGTCACATCATATTTCTGAAGAGGAGTTAGGGATATAAACCACTAAGGTGGGGCAGAATTTGGAAAGTAAAAACAAGGCACTACAAGAATAACATAGTGGGCTGAGGATTTAGCTCAGTAGTTCTGCCGCCTACCTTGCAGGCTCATGGTCCCGAGTTCGATCTCTGGTACCAAAAAAAGAATAACAGAAAACAGAAATAGACAAAGTTGCCACAGAGGACCCAGAAAAAAGCAATCTTTCACATAGAAGGCGTACACATTTACTGAGAGTGTGATCAAACTATCGCATGGAACTGAAGACACTAGGCTTCACCAGTGAGGAAGCATGCAAAATGTGGGTATTTGAGGACTCACAAAACTTCCTGTTTTGTAGATGTTTTGGGTTTTACTTTGGTTTTGGAGCTCAATTTGATAAGTCTGTAAATGTGTGAGTAGGTGATCTTATTAGAGAGCAGTGAAGAACAGAAATGAAATATAGTGAAAATCTGCATTGACTTTTTCCTGCACATTAGATACACACTTACCTGGTGGCCCTCATTAATATATCTACTAGTTCCTCTATTCTCAGATTACCTATTACATTCTCCAAGGAGGCTTCCATGCCTGAGTCCTCCTCATCATAGCAATCTCATGCTGTCCCATAATACTGTTTACCAATTATATTTTATGTACCACTTTATCAGCCTGCTTTTTCCTGCCAGGTCCATGACTTAACAACCATTGTATTCTTAGGACCTACATTAGTGCTCAAGCAATGTTTTTTATGTGCTTTGTTTTTCTTTAAATAAATCAAGATGTTTAAACTGAATCCATCTCAAGCAGAAGTAAGTTAATGCCATGGTGATATCCACCGTGAGATGTTCAGAAACAGAATAAAACCTGTTTTCTGTCCTCTTCCTTGTGCCAAATGATAGTTATTTCCTTGGAACCTTAGGGATGGATTCTATCTTAATCATTTTATCATTGATGGAACAAAATACCTGCCACCCACAATTTAAAGGAGGAGAAGTTTATTTTGGCCCATGTGTTTTAGAGGATTATGTCTTTAGTCAGCTTGTTTTAAGACAAAAGAGCATGGTGCAAGAGTCTGGAAAAAGAAAGCAACTTGTGTCATGGCAGCCAGGAAGGACAGTAAGAAGGGAGGGAACAGTGAAGAAAATGTACCTTTTCAGGTCACATCCCCAGCGAGGCACTCTTCCAACCAGGTGCGCCTCCCAACAGCACATTCAGCCACTGAACTCATTAATGGATGAATACATTGATGTTTATAGCTCCCCCAAGATCTGATCATCCAAGTACTTGAAGCTGTTAGGGGACATTTTTTATGTAAATCATAACATTCCATCCTGGGCCTCTGAAGTCTGATTTCCATCTCTTTATGTAAAATGCATTTAGTTCAGTCGTAAGAGTTGTCAGTTTTAGTGGTTCTAGGTCCAAAGTCTCTTCTGACAATCATGGCAGACTCTTCACTGTGAGCCCCTGTAAAAATCAAAAAACAAAGTTAAACACTGCTAACGTACAGGTCCCCAACTTACTCTCCAGGAATTACTGTCCAGGAGAGTGTTAGTAATTCAGATTCATTCATAACTCCAACAAAGTGGACCACTGACAAAGTGAGTCTTATACACTGTCAGTGCTCAGTACTACTGTACATTCTCATACTATACACTAAGCAGACAGCAGCACAACTGTGACAATGTCCGACAGACATATGAGCTACTTCCAGGACTCATTCACACCTATGAATGCTTGTAATGTGAGGTACATTTGTATCTGTGAAAGTTTGCAACTTGAATGTTCATAAATGTGGACTTACTGTACACTGGCATGGGGTAAACATTCCCATTCCACAAAAGTGATAAAAAGAAATGAAGACAAAGGAATACCAAAATTCAGCAGAGCTAACATTAAATCTAGTAGTTCAGTGTCTGATATCTGGTACAAGTTGTGGCAAGATGTGAGCTCAAAGGACTTCCCTGGTCCCCCTGTATAGCATTGCTGGGTAGAGTCCTCATGGCCTCTCTCTTGCAATGACTTTCTCATTCTCTGTGGCTTCCCTCAGCAGACATTCCATGTTTCTGGCTTCACTCTTACAGTTTTACACATTGCTCTCCAAAGGTAAACTACCTGGCCTGTTCTGAAATCTGGGTGGAAGCTTCTCTGATAACACACTCTTGTATATTGCATGCTCACAAAACCACATCGATGACAATGTCTACTGGCATCATGAGCAGTAGGCGGGCCTCATTTTATCATGGCTACAGAGGTCTCAGAGTGCCCAGATGGCTAAGTGCTATAAACCAAATCCCAGGAATCCAAATCCTCAGGCATCCCTTCTTGAACAAGATGCACTATGGCTCTCTTCTCAATGCAAAGTCTTTCATTTTGTACCTTTTAGCATGAGAAGGACAGGTCTAGCTGATTGCTGAGATGCCTTTAAGCCATCTTTCCTATTGTCTTGATGCAAAGTACATGGCTTCTTCTTAGTGCTAATCTTCTCAGAAACTAAACTTACATTTTTTTCACCTTTGCAGATGCTTTTTTTTTTTAGCAAAACTGAAAGTTTTTAAATGGGGTTTTTTTTCTCTGTGTTTCTGATTTTCACTACAGATCTATCTAAAAGCTGTCTATAGTACCCAGGAAAACAACCTAAACATTGGACTGCCTTGAAATGTCCTCTGCAAAATCAATTAATCCATTGTCTTTAATTTCAGTCTTGCTCAAATTTTCAGGACACCAGTAAAATGTAGAAAAATTTTCTGCCAGAGTGTAACATACATGGCCTCAAGTCCAACTGCCAATGTTCCCAACTGAAACTTTCTCAGTCTTGTCTTTACTGTGTGTATTTCTATCAGCATTCTGATATTTTGAGCTTTGACAAAATTCCCATGAAGTGCTACTTACAGGATTCTAGGGCTACATTAGCCTGCAAATCTGAAACTTTCCAAACTCCTCTTGAAAGCCAGTTCCAAAGGCATATGAAGCACTTAGTTAGGCATAGTCAAACCAACATGACCCAACTCCTGGTAACAAAATCTGTTGTAGTCACTTTATCCTCACAGAGACAAAATACCTGACATGCACAACTGAGAATCCAATCCATAATCACCTGGCTCCAAGACAGGAAGGACATAGTGAAAGGGTCTGGCAAAGGGAACACATCCACATCATGGTGGGCAGGAAGCAGAGAGAAAGCAGTAGCCAAGGAAGGTGACACTCTTCTAGGTTATTCCCCCAGGGACCACCCTCTGCCAATGAGGCCCCACCTCTTAATGGCACATTCAGCTACTGAACTCATTTGTGTGTGAATCCATTGATAAGTATAGCACTTGTGTGATCCAGTCATCCTCAAAATACATGAGGCTTTGGGGATAAATTTTTTATCTAAACCATAACAAATTCAAAAATATTTTATATATGCCTTTTATTTGTAGGAGGATTTACAAAAATAAAAATAATTGACCAACTGCAAAGGATATACTAGTAATTAAAATACTGTTTTGAATCTGATAGATGTTTTCTACATAAGATAACCAAATTTCCCAGGGATCATATCACTCATGTGGAAACAAAACTAGGAAGAGAATAAAATAAATCACCTGATCTCATATATAAAATAAGAGGATCCTTTCCAGTCTATAGTTTTATGAAGGTCCATCTCAAGTTTTGCACACACACACACACATACACACTCAGGATTAGACATATACATGCAAAATATATATATATATATATATATATATATATGGAGAGAGAGAGAGAGAGAGACAGAGAGACAGAGAGACAGAGAGGGTTTTAAAGTATTAAACATTACATAGCAAAATAATCACTCCCCAAATTGTCCTTAATCTATGATAACAGTACAATCTTGCAAAGGAATATTCAAAGTCAACACTTCTTTTTCTCTTGTCATGGTTCATAGATTTGGGCTGAACTCAGTAATTCTGATTTTTAAAAAGCATCTCAAGGATATCTTGTCTGCCACATGTCATAGCTTAAGTCTCCCTGTTTCCTTTATTTCTACTCTTATGATAGTTTTCTTATTCTATTCCTTCCTGACTATTTTTCAAGCCTACCAATATTTTGAGAAAAATGTCTGGGACCTAAGTGATAATCATGAATTATTAACTAGAAAGAGGGATTATATGAATTAGAAAATGAATATGTGAATGAACAAATAAATGTAAGTCTCTCCAAGGAAGAGTTTGGCAGTTTTTTCTATCATTTCACATATCTAGGGGCCAACCAGCCTCACCTCTGCCAACTCCAGCACAGACTTGCTATACAAAACCCCCAGCTGAGCACATTCAGTTAATAAGTCCAGGAGGGAAGAAAGTATGATCAGGAAGCAGGTAAGAGAGGGGCCCACAGGAGATTGTTAGCAGAGGCTGAGGTCCTAACATATAATAGGCAAAAGTTGCCATTTGGAATGAGCCCACAGGAGACAGCAGGTTCTTGCTTCAGCCAATTTAGTTTCCAGTTCAGAAAGTTACTGGCCATAAATGAAATTATCTTCTGTATTAAACTGGTTCAATGCAAATGGTGAGACTAAGCTTGTTAACTGGGGTAGCCTGAACTCACAGCATGGAAACATAATAAAGAAAATACGCCTAAATTGATCTTAAAAAAATGTTGGCATTGAATCAAAGAGAAATTAATATTAGGATTTTACAGATGTTATGATATTTTTAAAGTGGCAATAATAAAATCTTTGTACTTGGAAATGATTCATCTGCAGAGCTCTGCTTTGGGAGCATATTACTCATAACCACTGTTGGTTCCACTCCATGCTGCTTGATTTCACCTTCACTGGGCGTTCAAGTTTTGGTGTCTCGGTGTTCATGGAGGAGGAGGACTTCACACCTACTTTCCCACCTGCCATCTCCCCAAGGTTCAATTTCAAGTTGGTTCTCCCTAATGTGGAAAGGCCTTTGGTTTTAACAAGTGACTTCCATGTTTGCCACTGATGCTGAAGCTACCTGGTTTCTTGGCAGTTCATCTCTGACCCGGCTCCTATCCTCCCTTTTTGATGTGATTTCTGTGTATTACTGCTGCTCCTGCAACAGCCCCTGCCTATGCCTTACCTTCTCCCTCCATGGTGACAAATCCAGGAGGTCATTTTAACATTTCTCTCTTATGATTAAATCTGGAAACTCCAGTGTCATCTTCAACTCATCTTTTTGTCTCTTTCATTTACCAAGGCTTTCTTCTTAAAGTTGCTTCTTCCATTTAATTTTCATTATTTTCACCTTAGTGTTGGACTGTATTAGTCCATTTCTGAACAATAGCCAGTAGTTCCTAATCAATCTTTATAATTTTTAATGAGATTTATGTATTCTTCTTCCAAACTGCACAATAATTCTTCTGTGAATGTAATTTTTCTCTAATCAATACAGTTTTGGGAATTTTTCAAGTGAATTATGTCATTTTACATAAAATTGACTTCAACCAGTACATACTGAGCATCTTTACATTCCAGGCACTTTTCTGGGACACATAACAGATATGCAGGTGGATTATGAAGATAGCAGAAGAAACAGACTCATAAAAAGATATTACTGCATAGTGAAAATAGGTAATGGCTGAAGCTGAGAAAAAGTTTCCAGAAAAGGAGACACTAAAAGGAGTCTGAAAGGAGGAAAAGGAGACTGTGCAATAACAGGACCAAAGACCTTTAAGGAGTAGGTACAGTGTGGACAAAGGCTTGGGGTGAAGATAGTTTGGATGAAGTTTGAGGCTGGACTAGACATTTCGGTATGGGGGAGGATTAAGCAAGACATAAAACAAGAAACAGATCATATTATGGAAATTTTTCTCTGTTGGGCTAAAGAGGAGCTCTTTAACATTGTCTGAGGCCAATCCCTCACTAAGTAGGTATTAACATAATTCTCACATCTATAGGATGGTTTGCAAATAGGGAGATACTTACTATGTGAGGCTGACCATGAGACAAACGCGACTTGTTCAGATTGAAAGTAATGTACAATAAGATTTTTGATTCAATCTAACAAAAATGTTGTATTTATTATAAAATGTACATATCTTTAAGAAACAGAAATTAAAAAAAAATTTCTAGAGAAATGTAAATCAAATGACACTATTATTTCATCTTACCAGAAAGAATAGTGATCATCCAGAAATCAAATATTCAACATTGTTGGTGGCAATGTAAAACTAGTACAAGCATTACAGAGTCAGTATGGAGATTTCTGAGAGAACTAAAATTAAAAATTCTGTTTGATTCAGCTATTCCCCTTCTAGATATCTTTCCAAAAGAGGTAAAGACTTTATGTTACAATGATACATGATTATAGCAGCACAATGTTTATAGCAATGTGTATAGTTATATACAATATTTATAGCATCCCAACTCAAAATAGTTAAACCCTAGAAGCAGCCTATATGTTCCTCAGTGGACAAAGGGAGAAAGAAAATATGGTTTTTATCTACTACTGAGCTAAAAAGAATGATATACTTGAGACATTTGTAGGAAAATGGATACACCTAGAGAATATAATGTTAAGCTAAATAAATCAGATACATAGGCTTAAATACTATATGGTATCTTTCATCTGAGTAAGCCAAGAGGTAAATGAAGAGCAAAATAAAGCTTCAAATGAAGGGAACAGGGAAACAGATATTTTGCAAAAGACAGGTTCCAAGAGGCCAAGGTCAGGGAAAGTGTAGAGGATAAAAGGAAGTAAAAAGATTTAAGATGTGTTATGTACATGTGCTAAATACTCACAATGAGTGTAAATATTATGCATTATAAACATCAACTAAAAATAATAATAATGCTAATGAAAATAGGAAAAAAGGATCTAGAGACAAATGGAGGAAGTCGGTGGGAGGGAAAGGGAATCTATGTACATGTACCAACTCCTCATGATTAATGTAAATTTCATGTGTTACAGACATATACTAATAAAATAAAATGTAAAAAAAGAAATCAGGCTTTCAATGGTTGCTTTAGGTTAGAGACTAGAACTCCATGACTATTTACTCTTTTGTTTGCAAAGATACGTAAGAAGAGACGCACAACTACTGGAACTAATGGCTTTGACCAAAACGTTACTCCATGGAAGCTACTCTACCCAGGGAGAATTGATCTACTTACTGTAGGTCCATAAATAGGGCACAGAAATTTTTTTGACTTTGTAAACATGCAAGCTTTTTTTTTCTTCTTTGCATGTGCATATTTGTGTGATTTTCTGATTACAAAATTTACTTACATTTACAACATCACCAAATTGGTAGTGACAAAAAGGAAAGACTGGATAGGTAAATCGGTAGACCACAAATACACACAATCATAAATAGTAAGAGATGGCTGCATGAATAGATAGAAGATAGATAATTGAGAGAAAATTCAGAAATGTTACCAATTGCTGCTATTCTTTCTTTCTTATATGAATTTCCATAATTTTTCCACCCTTAGAAATTTCTACTAGATCTTCTTGAAGCATGTAAAAAAAAGAGATAAACTGAATTTTTATACTGCTTGGGGTCTTTCAGAGAACAAGAGATAAGTTCAGTTAATTCTTAGTGCATCATACATTCATATCTTGTCACAGGCAACTTTCATACATGGCCCTATTTTCATTTCCCCTTAATGTATCCTTTCACCCAAGAAAGACTTTTGAGACAGAAGCATTTTCTGATCCTTAGTGCCCAAACATTCTAGTACTGAATCTTGCTAGAGATTCACTACTTACTCCTAGTGAAACTTCACTACTTACTAGTAGTGGATTTAAGGCATAAATCATAGACTGTTTTAGTTTAGCTCAACAACATGGAATGAATATACTGTACTCAGTTCAGGTGGTTCAGATGGCTGAGGTACATTTCTAGATCTGAAGTACCTGCTGACTTCATTTCAGAATAGCCTGACTGATTTCAGAATTTCATGTTGACATTCCCATCAATTACTATACAGTTTCTAAAACACCTTTTTAGGAAGATCATTGTTTCTCCAAGAGTGAAGTGTAGATGGTGATGTCCACATCAGGGTGAAACTGTTTTATACTGTTTTAAACTGTTTTAAACTGCTTAGTCATGTAGTAGAGGAGAATTCAGAAACTTCAAACAGGGAACAAATTAGTATATTTTAAATTTACTGGATTGTTTCTGATATCTTGAAATACAGTTTTAAGTATACAAGGTAATGAGTGCATTACTGTGGTTGCTTTTTATTGTATTGTTGATGCAAACCAAATTGAAATTTTAAGAGCCCTGAGAATAACTATTCCAGGTGTTGAGGTTTGTTCACTGACAGCTAACATCTATATTCTAAACACTGAAGACACTGTATATGTTGTGTCCTCATGTCATATATTATAAGAAATACGTTTCAGTCTGTACTTTACCCCAGAAAGTTTTTAGTGTTATTGAATTAGCTATGCTAATTTTGCACTTAGAATAATTAACAATTGTGGCAGGTTCTTTTTTAACATCTCAAAGTCTATTTCCTTTATATAATAGTATTTATAAGACTATTTGTATCTAGCAAAAGAGTATTTGATTAAAATAAGGATTATTTTCAATGACAAGCTGATTTTTATATATAAGCCAGTGAAGTAGTTGAGAACCAGATTATACGCTGGGAAATGAACAACAAAGCAGCAGAAGAAATGAGAGTCTACTCTGAAGGAGAATGGATATGACATGTTCTGCATCAGCATGCATAAATCCTGTGGAATCTGAGGTGGACTATGTCCGGCCTTCTCGCAATCTTATCCTTGATCCACTTGACTTCACCTAATGATCCACTGTCAATTATCAGATAGCTTAAATAGTTAATTTGGGCCATTGAGTTTCTTTTGTTTAGAGTATTGGAAATTTGAAGTCAGAGGAACAAAAGAGAAGTGTTAATTAATTCTGAGTTGCTTAAGAACAGTTTAGGGCAGATATTTACTTTATAGCCCTGTGCCCAGTGAGTACAACAAGCTAATCAAAAGTTCATGGAGGGCCGGGGATTTAGCTCAGGGGTTTCACCACCTGCTGCGCAAGCACAAGGACCCGAGTTCGATCCCCGGTACCCCTCCCCCCCAAAAACCCCTAAAAGTTCATGGAAAGAGGAAGAACTGCAGATAATCTCTGTGGTCTCTGGGAATGAGAAAAACAATGACAATCTTTGCTAGTTGATTTTCCAGGCACCTATTTCCCTACTCTTTTTCTGTTCTGGCAGACCAGTTTATTTCTTCAGTTGATGTGGCCAGAAGCTACTCCTCCCTTGTAGCTAAGGGTTGGTTACATGGACCAGTAGTGGCCAGTAAACCCCAAAAAGGTATGGAAGAAAGTTGTCCTGTGATGTGTCATTAAGGATATGATGTCTATAGCTGCAGCAGCCATTTTATAACCATTAGATGTCAAATAAAAGGACCATTCAATGTCAATTAAAAAACAGCCTAAAAACTAAGGAAAGTAGAGTGAAAGCAAAGAGTCTTGATTTCTCATGATTTTGCCAGTTTTGAATTAACTTTTCTATAATTGATGTCTCTTTAAATTTCTCAAATTCATTCTATCCTAAGTTTGGGCACATAATCTGTATAGCTGTCTGAATTCTAATTTATAAGTATTCTTATCTCCTGAGTTTTACAAGTGAATTAAAATCCATAAAGCCTAGCCGAGTCTAACATAATTTTTCTGTGATGTTGCCCTGAATTATTATAAAACAAACCTTCTCTCTGCCCTTCTTCAAATGTGTTTCTGTTTCTTGCAAAAAACAATGACCTTGATACAGGCTTTCAGTGATATATTTCTGATGTTAAGAGTTTAACTAAAATCCCAACAGAGTTCAATTATAATGTAATTGTGCCTGGACTACAGGTTAGCCATGTGGGTTTTTCTGGTTATGTAGCACATATTATTTTTCTAAATGTTGGAAAATAAAGATACCATTCATACACAAACTATTCAGTGCTACCTGAGAAATGCTACAGTAAGCATTTAAAAAATATCTTCAATGCACATAGTGGCAACATTTAACCTACCATAAAATTTCAGCATAATGTCCAATGAAAAAGAGTTCAAGTATTCAGAGTGAAATCAAAATGGAACCTGAATACACTTGATCTCCATTTAAAATTATTAACAGGTAAGTCATTTAATTCTTATCTATTTAAATGTATTTAAAAGGAAATGTCTCTCCCTAAAGCCTCTCTATTATGAAGCTAGTCTCCAGATTACCAATTCCATTGTCCAAAGAGCAGAGCCCTTGGAAAACTTGCCAGATAAACAGGTTCTCACAAGCCTGGGGAGAGGTTAACTAGTGCTATGTGTTGTTACTTCCAAAGATGTCTTGGCCTCTCCAGCTTCTGCTGCTGTGAACTTGGCAATCCTGGAAAAGCTTTGAGCTTTGAGGCAGGGAGTTCTCAAAGTGACAGGCTTAAAAAATACAATTCACCTTTTGCCCTTCCACTCCAAGCTGCAGAATACCAGGCCTTCTTAGAACTCAGCTTTGTAACTATGAATATGCACTGCTATCTTTAATAAATAGGCTATGCTCTCCTGGGCCACAAGATTCCAATTGTAGTTTCTAGCTCAAATCCCTGTCATAAATGCAGATGATTAAAGGAGTGCATTTATGATTTGGACAATAAAAAGAAAACATATTTTGTTTCTCTTAGCTACACACTCTAATCTTTTTAAAATTCATATAAATAATTAAAAGCAACCCCAAATTGGTTTGAGAATTTTTTCTTATCTCAACTTTTGCTCAAAAAGGAGCAAATCAAGTGATATTAAATTTATGGGAAGGTAAAGTAGTCTTCAATGTTTATCTACATCATAGCTAGACTTGGGCAGCTCAATATGACAGAAGAGCCTGAAGACAGAAAATCTAATTCTATCTCTGACACCAAGAAGTTTCATGGCATTGGTCACTTCAACTCTTTTTCTCCTCATATGGGAAATTCTCCTTTCTATGCATTTTATGACATTTTATTTCCTTTCTGTCCCTTATCAGCTGCAGCTTAGGTAATATGAAATTCTGGAAACACTTTGAGTTTGTTATTCGCTATTTCTCTGAATTTATAAGAAAATTGAAGTTAAAATATGTGAATAGAATATAGGAAAGATAATATAAAATTCCAGAATTTTGTCAGCCTCCTTATAATATTCATTTTTTAAAGGAAAGGTACAGAATTTCGATAAAAAACCCATATGTTTGAATTCTAACTTCAAATTTCCTATCTACGAATCTCTGAACAAAAAATTTAACTGCTCAGAACCTGAACATCCCCATCTTCCAAGTGGAAGTGCTAATACGATTAACACAATTTTGTCAGAAAGGCGCAAAAAACACCACATACAGAGCGATATTTTTAAGTTACAAACTCTTAGTAACCATCCTATCCTAATCTCCACCATAATTGCCAATCTCTAAGAAATAACATGTGAAATGCAATGTTTGAAAGAAAATCATAATTATTAATCACTGAGAAAATAAAGTATGCACATTGAAGCTGTTTGCTTACCTTATCCTTTCACTTGCTGCTTGCAGGAATATGTAGTTTTAGTTCCTAGCCCAGTCTACATAATGAGAGACCCATGGAAAGGTATCCTGAAGTCCTACCGAATGAACAGAATGTGAGAATCCTGAGCAAATGGACATTCACAACGAGTTGCCAGATCACTTTTCCAAGTAGATATAGTGCCTTAACTCGCCCCATTTACAGATAAATTATAGAAATTCTGGAGGTACCATTGCAACTGATGATACCATTTTGAGAGGGACATTCCTGCCAGCTGTTGAATATCCAAAGGCAGTCACAGCATTAATGGAAGCAGACAGGCAGGTGGCTATCCATGGGGTCTCATTAAATATTCCTTAGAATATACAAATTCTCTCCTCTGAACCACTCCCTTTACTTCACTGGAGGTGGAAACATGCCCTCATTTCCCTCTGCTCTTGATTCCTTTCTGCACAAGTCAATGTCACAGTCTTCAGAGCACAGTTCACTGTTTATAGGTATGAATTTCCCACCAGGCTTTGAAAGAAAGGGTGTTACTCTGCTCTGTTTCAAAAGCAACCTAGCAAGGTGCCTGGCTATGGTAGATGTAATAAAACTTCAGCTAAGGCATGAATGAATAAAGGAATGAATGAATGAATGAATGAATGAAGGGAATTTCAGGTAGATGTTTTTCTGTATCTAAAGTTTGTAGAGGTCTCACTTTGAGTTTCTAGCAATCTTTTCATATTAGTGCAAATGAATTTATGATAATTACTGTGGTGATGAAAGAGTACTGAGGACAGAACAGTAAATTGGTAGAGAGTTGAAATCTCTGGTAACACACTCCAACACCTTTTCCCCCTACCTGTTTTTTCTAAATAACAGTATCTGAATAGCATCAAGTAGAATTAGCTTGGCCCTTCACTGAGTAAGGAAAAAGAGTGGTAGCCCTAAGTATGAAGATTTCCCCAAATGCTGGGAACTGCCTTTGGCATTTTGCACAATTTCCCTAAATTATTCTTCACAACAACTCTAAAAAGTAGCCATCCTTATCATTCTACTTTTCAGAAGAGGAAACTGGGGAATTGAAAAAGTGTTCAGAGGTCACTCCTCTGAGTGGCAGAATCAGGATTTGAGGAATTCAATGCTGACCCAAAACTGTTCCTTTGGAATCAGAAGTAATCTCTGAATACTATGTTCATTGCTCCCTACTCAGTGTTCAGACTTGTGACATTCATGCCAGGAAATGTAACCAGAGCTGGTTCCAGAACACTCAGCACAATCCTAGTGTGAAGTTCAAGCAGAGGACAGATGGCAGCAGGTTAGAGAGGAGACTTCCAGGCAATGTTTGTGTCCCACATGTTTGGCATATTACACACCCTCTGTGTTCTCTCAAACCTGGATAAAAAGAAGTCTCTGGCTTTGGATAACTCCAAGTCTGCTGTATTGTTGCTATTGATCTTCTTTAGTCTGGATGGGAATGACAGACATCTTTTCTCCAGACCTGGCAGGCACAGGGAAGCAGAGCTGATTCCCTCAAGGCAGTACAGCTGCCAGCAACATAGACATCCCGAAACTCCCTAAGTAATACAAATGTCCTTCTTTTCTTTGTCTCTGCAATTATTCATGAAAAATTATTGAAGAGGCTGAAATCCAATGTGATTTATGAAGCAACTGAACTCCAAATAGTTCTGAATCCTCCCATTCCTCGGGAGGAGTAGAAGGGAGAATATAGCCAGCTAGGATAATAGGGAAGTGATAGATGCCAAAGCTGGGCTTCCCAGGGGCCCTCCATACCAAGGCAGTTCATAGAGGCAAAAGGCAGGATGGAGTCCAAGGTAAGCTGATGGAGGAGAATTGAAAGTCAAATGCTAGAGGTAACAAGCGCGCCCTCAGTTCAAAGAAGAGAAGAAGAAGAGGAAGAAAAAGGGGAAGAAGAAGAGGAAGAAGGGGAGGAAGAAGAGGAAGAAAAAGGGGAAGAAGAAGGGGAAGAAGGGGAGGAAGAAGAGGAGGAGGAAGAAGAAGAGGAGAAGGAGGAGGAGGAGGAGGAGGAGGAAGAAAAGAATATGAAATATCTGTACCACATACATTACCGCATGTTTTCTATGGGGCATGTTCTACTCTCAGCATTTTTTAGGAATTAATTTAATCTGGGGGAGGCGTTGTCATGCTCAATCAAAGATGAGGCAGCAGATGTTGTAATGGTTGAGGACCTACCCTGAGGAGGCAAAGCAGAGAAGTATCTACAGTAGGCTCAGATCAAACCACAGAACCCTGCTGCCCATAGAACTAGGTATGGGCCTGGGAGTGTGGGCAGGTTGAGGGTGCACCTTGCATGTGGAAAGGGCTTTAAGGAAGCCACCAAGTGCAGCCTACCTCAGGAATGGAAACCATTATTGGATCTCTGAAAGTGGCATTTGGGTCAAAGAAGAGAAAGGCTCCCCCCAAAAGAGAATGCCAACTAAATTTTATAATTTAAACAAATGAGTTTAACACATGAGAAATAAATTATAAAATAAATTCTTGGCATACCTAAGGATATGGTATTTAGGGTGTTTTTCTTTTTGTATTTTTGCAGTAGTTAGCCCTGTGTTGTGGCTTAGATTCAAAATGTCTCCCAGAAGTCCTATGTACTCAGAGGAGAGGCCTTTGGAAAGTGATTGGATCATGGGGGATCTGTATTCATCTGTGGAGTAACCCAAGGATGAGTTCATAGATGACTGAGCTGTTAGGAGATGGGGCCTGGGTGCAGGGCTGGGTCCCTGGGGGCCTAACCTGGAAGGCTGTATATTGTCCCAGGCTCCTTCCTTTCTGGCTGCCATGTAGTCAGCAGCTTTCCTCCTCCATGCCCTTCTTCCATGCTGGTTCTTTGCCTTGGAGCCAGTCCAGCACTCAAGAACCAAACCCTCTGAAACTGTGAGAAAATAAGCCTCTCTTCCTTTAAGTTGCAGATGTCAGATATATTGTGCCAGTGATGGGACAATAACCACCTACTACCTGCTCTGTGCCTATTGTTGGCTGTATATTCATTGCCCTTTCTCCATTTTATATTCAAAATTGAAATCTATTCTACATATTAGTCTATTTTTGTAATACTTACTAAATAAAATCTGTCTTTGCTTCTTTGTTTATTTTTATTTTTATTGAGATATAAGTGATGACAAAAATTATATATATGAAAGGTGTTCAGTGTTACGTTTTGATACATAAAAACATTGTGAAATGATTACCACAATTGAAGTAAATTAGATTATCCAAGTAAAACACATACAGAGGTTGAAGAAATAAGAAAAACAAGAACAGACTACATGCTGCCCATAAGTTTCACTTTACCTTTATGAAAAGGGAGGGATGGAAAATGATTCCATGGAAAGAGAACCCAAAAGAAAGATGAGTTATAGCAGTTAAGTAGATTTTAAGGGAATAATTTGAAGATAAAGAAGGTCATGTAATGTTAAAGAGGTCAATTCATTAACAAGATGTAAAAGTTAAACTATATATATTTTATGGCTTGTATCTAGATGTCCCCCCAAAGCCTCATATGGTCATAGGGGGTTTTTGGAGGTGACTGGATCTAGGGTGTGTGATACTGGGATCAAAAATGTGATGCTGGATTTGATTTATAGTGCAATGCTAGAATTAAGATTGTCCCACCATGGGTGTGAGTGCTATCTGCCCTAAGGGTGGATAGCTTGGATAGGATACAAAAGTCAGAAAGAGGGTCACTGCTTATCATTGCTTGCTCCTTGCTGCCTTGTTGCCTTCTGCCTACCATGAACTGTTTCTCCTCTGACAAGCCACCCTTCCTTACAGTTATCCGACTGAACTGAAACCTCTACAAACTGTAAGTGAAATAAACCTTTCTTTCTTGAACTTTGAATGTCGGATATTTTGTCTCAGCAACAAGAAAAGTAACTAAGACAATATGCCACCAACATTTGAACCTAAATTATAATGTCCGAAGAGATCATTTAATACAATATAATATAGTAATAGTACAGGTACTTTATAGTTCATTTCAAACAATAGATTGTCCAGACAGAAAATAAATGAAGAAACACTGGACATAACTATATTTTAGGCCAAGTACACCTATCAAACATATATAGACTATTCCATCCAGAAGCAAAACTCATATTCATGTTTTCTTTTTTTAAAATTAATTTTTGGCACATTTTAGGTGTACAATATAATGACGTTCATCATTGGAGATTTGTACTTTTACATAATCTTGATTCTTATTTTTTCCTCATTCCCTTCACCTCCCTTCAACCCCTCCACACCTCTCTATTTACAAAGACTTTCTTTCCATTTTTTCATTTTCTGATATTAATTCCATTCCCTTCTTTCATTTCCCCTACCCCTCCCACTTCCCCTTCTCCTTTGCACCTTTTCTATTTCACATTATCTATTATACATTTTGATCCTTATTTACACTTTCAGTTTCATTTTTTCACTGCTTTAATTAGTGTCCAATTTTGGCTATCTTTGACAGCACCCAGCAACATGAATACATCTCACTGATAGAATGCCAGTGCTGTAGGCCAGCCTTTGACTATATCTGTGCAACACCAAAACAAGATATTGAAACAATAATGCAATCATATGTTGCCTGGTGTCTTCAACCACATTTTTTGGATTAATAATATTTTAATTTAAAAATTGTACAAACATATCACATGCAATGTCATATTCTGATGTACTTATATAATTATGAAATGATTACATCAAATAATTACATCAAACTATTTTACTTTAACTTGAAAGAATAAGTTGTTTCAGCATCACAGAGCTCCATGTTAAATATACACTATATTGTTTAGCTACCACTTTTATGTACTCAATAATGAGTATTATTTTAATATTTAAATAGTCATTTCAGTTCCCGTTATAAGTAATCTACTCAATTTGAAAAGAATGTGACCAGTTCTAATAAATCAATACTTTCTTATGTAACTCTAAAGCTTAGATCAAATCCACAGCTTTTTCATCCAACATCCTGTTTTTGACTTGAGAAATGAGAATAGCCACCTGGGCCAAAAGCTAGGTAAATAATTTTTGTGAGTTATTTAAATAATTTTTAGAGACATAGGCTCACTATTTCCCAGTGTTATCCTATCTACTTCCTGCCTCAATCTTCCTATATATATTCTACACGAAGAGCTTATTGCTTTCAATTTATATAGTGAGAGAAATGTGAAATGGTTGTTTGGCTAAATGATATGGTTAAGGCAATTGCTCCATGTCACGAAATTGGTATACGCTGTTTCTTTTTAAAATATAAGCGAAATGCTTTCTGAAATGTGAGAATTATTATGTATATAACTAAACTGGAAACCAGAAAATAATATTATCAAAACTGTAGCTATCAGGTCATTTGTGTCGGGTAATTTTCCCCTTCATTTAACACTAGCTCAACAAGTGGGAATATTTCCAGATGCTGTGCTATTAATCACATAGAATGATTAATAGGATGAGGTTTCAAACTGGAAAAATACAAATTCATTTGGTAAATAAGATAATTATATAATTAGCAGAAAATATGGTAGAATTATAACACAGGGATGCTGAATCTCATGACATTTTAGGGAAAGGCAGGTCACCAACAGTTTTTTTCCTGGTACCATTGATTGAACTCAGGAGGTTTTACAAAGCCATATCTCCAGTCCGTTTTTAAATTTTCATTTTGAGACAGCATCTCACTAAATTGTCTAGGTTGAGCTTGAACTTCCCCATCCTCCTGCCTCAGTCCCTAGAGTTCTTGGATTACAGTTGTGTGTGGGAACTTCAGAGTTTGTGAAGGTGTTGGCAAAGGAATTAGTCCTTGAAGGAATGAATAACATTTTACAGACAATGTAAAATATTACACAAGGAATGTGGCTTACTGAGTGAGACACACCTCATCACTAAGGCAGGATCACAGAAAGCAATATTTCTGAGATTCAGTGAACAATTCAATTTAGCACAAATGTAGAGCATGTGTATGAGAAGATCGTGAGATATAGCAAGAAAATACGTTGGACCAGGCATTAGAAGATAATTTAGAATGTGTTTGAAGTCAGTCTAATTATTGAGCCTCACTAGGTTATCACTGGTAAATGAGATGGTTGGGATAACGGAACAGCTGAGATTAAAGAAGGCTGTTAGCAGCTGCTGGAATAATTCACATGAAAGTCAATAATACCTGGATCTGAAATGAGGTGGAAGATATAGAAAACATGGCATATATTCTGGAGACATGGCAGCATTCCCAGAGCTTGCTTCCAATCACTTGAGTGGACTGTAATTCCCCAAGGTCAATTTCTGGGACAGAAAAATCAAGGTATTCTCAGAACTAGAGGTTAGGAGAGTGGTGATTCTGGGTGATGGGAGGACTTTTAGGAAGAGTTGACCAGCAACAAACTGCAAATGGGTTTGTTGCTTGGCAGAGAAGTTAATGTAGGACTTTCAATGTGGAAAATGTCGAGGAACACTTAGAATGAGATTTCAGAGACAGAGAATTTAGAGGGAAGTAACAAAATAGTTGTCAAATAGAAAGCAGGGAAATACAGTAAGGAAGCCACAAATGAGGAGAAAGGGAGGAGTGAATTTGCAAAGAGAAGGAATGGTACAAGTGTGAATGTTGGAGTAAGGTCAAAAATTATGAGAATGCCTAAGATTGTAACCATATTTCATCAGAACAAAGCAGCAGTTCTGGGAAAGAGGCAAGGGTGGGACACATATTGAGAGGGGTCTATGAGTGAGGCTGTGGAAGGATGCAGATGGAATGAGGGAAAATGTACTTCCAGTGGTTTTGCAAGTTAAGATGAATATGAATATATAGAATGCACACTTGATGAGATGGTAGGAATGATGGATGTCATCTGTTTATGCTGCAGTTATGTACTGAATGTTGGTTTGTGAAAGCACTAATAAATCAGATAAAAATGTCAAAAATAGAAGGTCAGTTGTACTTATGTATTGAACATTATATTTTTATATGTATATGAACAAATTTTACTTAAACATTAGCTTCCAAAAATATATCCAGATTCAAGTTTATGTGTTTTTAGGTTCATTCAGAATTCTTGTCATACTTTTTCCCTGTATAGGAAAATTCTGTGTAAATATTCCCATTTTAAAGCCTGTTAATATTATTGGCAAAGCAATCTTCAGATATTATCTTGCTTTCTACTCTATCATTTTGGGGTAGTTTGAATCACTGCTATCTATTCAAGGACCAGAAATCCAGCACCATGAAGAGAAAAACCCTACCCAATAAGGAATAGGAAGCTCCAATAGATATTCTGTGTCAACAATGGATCAAATCACTTTTGAGTGTTTTGGGGATCAGAAAGGCAAGTCTAGAAAACAATAGGAATTTGGATTAAAGACTCTAAATTTCAGTCAAGAATGCTGAAGAAACCATTTTGTTAATCTGTACCTCCATTTCTCCTTTCCAAGAAACTAAATATGTAGTGACTTAAAAGTTATAGGGAAATGTGTGATATAGAAGAGGCTTCCAGTTGGTGTAGGAAATGCAGATGAATTATCTGAAATTCTTTATGCCAGCTCCTCTAGTAATACAGACAATTCTTGGCAATAAATGTATCTTAAAAGAGGGACAAACACCTTCATAAATAATATTACCTACAGCATACCTACATATTCCTTGGTATATATAGAGCAAAATAACAAAAAAAAGATTTTTTTGCCTGCAATTAAAATTTTTACCATTGATTTATATTCTAAAATCTTTTCCACCAATTTGTTCTTTATTAAGTGTCTTTTTAATAAAATCATGCCATTATTTTTTTAATTTGTTGATTTCTTTTTTAACCATGCAAACACAATGATATCCTCTCTCAGAATAGTCTACATGCTTTACATTAAGAGATAGTATCCTTTTTTATCTATTATTTTTGACCTTGTACATAGCTGCAGATTCTTGGAGAGGCTCGATACATATTTACATAGTAAACTAAATATATGCCGAGAGCAACATCCCAAAGCAATTTCTGTGCACAGAAAGAGTTGTGGTTTTTATACCACCCCCCTTGACTTTCACAAAAAAAATAAAGGGCTAATATCACCAGCAGGCAAATTTTGTAAAATTACTCTCTGAGTGTTTCAACAAAACCTGCCAACACAACTCAAAGCAAAAGGTCTCCTGTCCCCTTCCCTGCATTGTGGCAAAGGGCCTCACTGGGACGGGCCGCCAGTCACAGATGAAAGCCAAATTGTTTAGTGGGTTTGAGAAGTGGACAGACGTTCTCCTGGGATGATGGAGACAGGCACCACCACATACATTTTCACTTGACGTGTTAACCAATATTCCTAGCCAATTATTCAGAGGCACCCAGCAGTTAATGTATGCAAAGGCAGGAGCAGAAATCATCACTCATGGTTCCCACACAGGCCCAAACTCCTGCCAAAGTGTTAAATTCCTCTCAGGCTCCAAAAGACATGGAGTTCATTTTGTGGGCCCTTGGAATGTGTTCCTTGAGGTTTATATGAGAACATCTAAAACTGATTATGAAATGGTCATTGTGAATGAATAAATATGAGAAAACAGATCAAGCTCTGAGCATATAAACTTAAAACTCTCAAACATGAAAGAATGGGTTTTACATACAAGAATGCATTTGAGGTCTCAAAGGTAATTACCCCGAGGCACTGAAATAGTGCAATAGAAACAGTAGCAGCTGGATCACACTACTGTTCTGCTATGCTGACTGCTATTAGCTAATTTGCAGCAGACGTATGATGTAATAAGACCAATCATTATTAATGGAAAATAGAAAATCATAAAAAAGTTTATGCTGTCTACTTTATTTGGGGATGTGATAACAAAAGAAGACTGAAGATTAGAATCTTTATTTCCAAGTATCTTTATGCACAGTGTCATACTATTCCCGACATACCCTTTCTTTCAGCTATGCAAAATTGGAGCTGACACCTGAAAATAAGAAGATAAAAGGATGTAAATTTTGTTTCCAATAAACTTGCACTGCTAGGCAGCATTTCTAAAGTAACATTTCTCCCTGTGGGGAAATTGTGCAATATTAAATATAAATATATAAATATATGCTAGTTATAAATATATATTTATATATGAGTTATAAATATACATTATATATACTAGTTATTTATATAACCTACATGCTTATAACATACATATTATACCCATTTTAGTCATTTCCTTTCTTGATTCTCTTTTTTTGTTCCCCCTTTTTTGAGAGAAGAGCTTAGTATGCAGGCTAGGCTTGCCTCAAATTTGCTATCCTCCTGCCTCAACGTCTTAAGCACAGGGATTACACGCATGGGACATCATGCTCGGGTTCTATTTCAGGCATTCCTGTAGCAAAATTTTTAAACAAAGGTATCGACTTGGAGGTATATTTAGAACTGCATCTATCAATGTCCAGTAAGTTTTTTTTAAAATAGGTAGTTTAATGGGGATCATTTGTTAACCAGGTGATAGAAGCTGAGAAACCAAAGCGCGGCCCAAGAGGCCACCAGACATTACCAAGTATAAGGCGCAGGTCTCAAGCCTGTGTGCAAAGAAGCTGAGGAAAGATGGCCAAGGAGCTGCGCATACTCAGTGGGGACAGCCCTGGCGCTGGGTGACTGAGGGAGCGCGCACCTTGGAAGAGAGTGCCAGTTTAAATGACAGGTGGACTATGGAGGAGACGCAGCCACTGATTAAGAACAGTAGGCAGGCAGAAGTGGGGTCACCATCTCGGCTCTCCCTTTCTCCTGTCCTCCAGTCTCCTGCTGGGTCTTCACACAGTGAATCCTGGTTCAAAGAGAATTTGCAGGGAAGCCTGGATACTACAGGTTCAATGTTTCTGTCCATCCAAAATGTGTACGTTGAAAACCAGTGTGATGGTATCTTGAGGTATTTGAAAGGTGGGAACTGCCCTTAGGAAAGGGATTGGTGTCCTTATTTGGATACCCCAGAGAGCTGATGCCTTGATCTCAGACTTGCATCCCCCACTAATGTGAGAAATGCATATTAGTTGTTTATAACCCTCTCATTCTATGGTAGTTTTTTATAGCAGCCTGAGCAAATTAAGAGATTGGGACCCGGAGATTATATATCAGGTCTTGTTCCAGAGAGTAGGGGAAAGAAGAACAATGTAGAAATTGAGCAGTGCTGCTCCCAAAGCACAGCCTTGCAGTTGCACCTGTGCTCGTGTGACTATACTCTGTCCTTTAAGGGACTGTGATAGTCTACCATGGGTTTTGCTCAATAAACATCAACCTTGCTCTAAGCTGTTTCTCACAGTACCCAAAGAAAAGATCGCTTCAAATGACTTACCTGATTATACAGCACTCTAGCCACTTTAAAATACTTTAATTACCCAAGAGTGTTGGCACTTTCCTACAATCAAAGCATTCTGGAAGGCTGAGGCATGAGACTTACAAGCTGAAGCTCTACTTAGGCAACTTAGTGACTTGAGACAGTCTCAAAAATAAAAGTAAATAAAAAAGAAAAAGGAAAGGGGAATCTAGCTCAGTTAGAAGGTTCTGGGTTCAATTCTCAGGACAGAAAATGAAACAAGCAAAGGAGCAACCCCTTCAGTGCTTTCCACTGATCTTGGGAGAAAGATAAAACTCTTAATAGAGCCCTTAATGAACCGACTGGAACCAATTTTTTTAATGGCTATACTTCAATGCTCCTGTCTTTTTTTATATGTATTCCTTATTCATCAATATTTTATCAAAGGTTTACTTCTTTTTGCATTTTTCTTCACTCTGGCAAAAAGAATATTAAATAAAGTAAAAGAGATGCAGTACGTACTTACCTAAAATAATACCTTAGTCATTTTCCTCCTTGGTGGGACAAAATACCCACACCCCAAATTTAAAGGAAGAGACATCTACTTTAGTTCCTGTTTTCAGTGTATGGTTGGCTGGCCCCAAGGCAGAATGACATGGTGGAAGGGCTGTGCAGGGGACAGTTGCTCATCCCATGGCAGACAGGAAGCAGAGAGTGAAAGGAGAAGGAGAGAGGGAGACACCCTTCTGGGTTACACCTCCCAGTGACCTGCCTCTTCCCCCACGATCCAATCACCTTCCAAAAGTCCAGACTCTGCACACAGGAAACTGTGTGTGTTTCTGTGTGGGGGGTAGTTCTTAGATCTAAATCATAACAGCTATTTTTAAGGATATAAATGTGTACATACTAAGTAAATACATAAATACTGAGTGTTTAAGGTGATTAAAATGATGTAAAATAGGCTTTTTATAAATAACACCAGGAAGTCCTCTCAAATCATATGATGTTTATGCAGAGGCCTAAATGAAGGGAGAAACTCTTGAGGTAAACAGTACACACATTGTGCAGCATAAGAGCCTGCAAAGTAGAAGACACACAAGTTCAAAGTCTCTGAGTAATAATTACCAAATTCTAGAACCTTCCATGTCATTACTTCAGAAGAGATTTATTTTCCTTATTCTCACTTTGCATTGATCAGACTCCTCTGTTAAAAATAAAGCCTCTGTAAGTTAAAACTCCTACAAGTATTCAAAGTTAAATTTTATATTTGTTGGTGTAATACCTTGTTAAACAATTACCTCGCAATCTTAACCACATGATCTATCAAGGTACTGACTGAATTTCCCTTAAGAATAGGTATTTCTGGATAAAAAAGAAACTCAAAATAAAGTGTTATCAAGAACACAGAAGCATTTTTTCTTACCCGTAACTATTATGACTGGTCTAGCAGTTCCATGATGTCAGGAAACTTGAGTTTCTCTATTTTATTTCCCTAATATCATTATAAGGTTTCCCTATCATACAAGATATATCATTACATTCCCCACCCAAACAACAGAAGAAGGAAATACCAGCTAGAGCAACAAGGATAACCACTCCCTATATGGGTATATTGTTTAAGTTTTAAATTTTTATTAGTAGATGTTTGTAGTACATAGTGATTACTTTCATCATGGGAAATTAGTACCTGTACTTAACACATCTTAATTTTTTTTTTTTTTTAATATCGGGGCTGGAACTCAGGACCTTGCACTGGTGAGGCAGACAGTGGAACCACTGAGCTAAAACCCCAGCCCCAACACATCTTAATTTTTGACTTTCCCTTCCCATCTTTTTCTTCCCCTCTCCCTCAATCTCTTGGTCCTCTTCTCATTTGCAAAATATTCTGTCTTCCTTTACCTATTATCTGTCTTTCCATTAGCTCTTTAAGTTATACATCCTTTGGCTTCTCACGTAAGAGAAAACATATGATATTTTAGTTGCATAGATCATTTCCCAGGACATCTCATTGGACAAAATCTAATCACACCACAATGCCAAGCCAAAATGGAGACTGAATAGGCACATGGTCTGAAAAATGCTATTTTCCCGAAAGAAGGGAAGAGTGGATATAGAGAAAAACCCAGAGGTATGTGCTTGACCAAGCAAGAGGAACAAAGTGACACAGGCATGAGCTAGACTTGAGTCTTTAGAACAGTAATCTATTTTGACTAGACACATGCAAGGTTGTGGTTAGATGATGAACATTACTTCAACAAAAACAAATAAAAATTTTGCAAAATATCTAAGGAGAAAGTTGAGGCTATTTTGTGAAGTACTTTCCTGTATAAAGTTAAATTGGTGGAAGAGTGTATAGGAAAATTTTAAACATCAGTAAAAACTACTATACATTGGAATTATCACTATATTTCCTCAGAGAAATGACATACTGCAGCCCAGCAAACCACCTCTCAATCCATGCAGTACTCAGTTTTCTTCCTATGTATGAACAAAGTGCTCTTTCCTTAGGTTGAATCTCAAGTTTAATGGTCAGGCTGTAGAAAAAATCTTATTCTAGGGTTATAGACCTTAGTGTCATACCATAGAGCTGATACCACTCAGAGAATTCTTAAAAATCTATGGAAATTGTTAGGTCCACTCTGGGATATATGCTCGTAAATTGAAATGTGCAGACTTTTTGTAAAGGGCTCAGGATCCTTTTTAAAATCTTAGGTTTTGTTGCCCTACTCAACTTTGTGCTACAGCACTAAAATAGCCACAGATAACACAGAATGGAATCAGCATGACCATTTTTTAGTAAAACTTTGTTTATCAAAGCAGGTACCTGTTGAATTTGGCATAAAAGATTTGCTTGGCAGATCCTAGGTCTTAATAGTTAATCCCTTTATATTGGTGCAGGGTGGACATTTTCTTTTTCACTTTGTCAAGGTTAAATAAACCCATGATGCTGATGCTGCCCTCACTAGCAGAGACTATTAGAATACGGCATAAAGTTTGTTCCTGGGTTAATGATGCTGCACACAATGTTCGTGGGAAGAAGAAAAGGAAAGGACAGCCTCTTGTGGAAGGAAGCATGAGTGAAGCACACCTGGAGATTGGAGCTTAGTTATAAAGCCTTTGTATTTAGTTAACACTGTATCATAGTGTTATAGTTGTTATACGGTTGTTATATTATCCTTCAACATTTCTATGCAGTTTCTATGCAATTGAAGACACTTCCAAAAGACCCCAAACTAGTGAGAGGGAGTTACATCAAGATTTCAACTCCATTACACTGTTAATCTTATGAGTTTGAGTGGCTTGAGGAGACCACACCCCATTAGAAGATCATCACCTGGAATCAAAACCCCTGTCTTCTCCACTCCATTCTGTCCCATTAGTAGTCAGGTCACTTTGAGAGATGGTGTGTGGCGGTAAATCTAATAAGGAAATAAATAAGTTCAATATTCTTTATAGCGTTGTGCTGGGGGGGACACTGGTGATTTAAAAACAATAATATCACCAGGCACAGTGCCTGCAACAACCATACAATCAGGTCAAACTTATATCAATTTATTTCATATTTAATGACTTTCTAAAATATAAGTTTCATGGTGTCAAATATTTACCACAAAGTGGAAGAAAATAACATTTTGCTTTGCACCCTCCTCCTCTCTGAGCAGCAGTCGTGAATCATTAAGACATTAAAGGACTATGTACTGCATGGCAGCATCCACCACATGAAAGGCTGGCAAAAACAGGAGACTTTAATTAGAGTTTGGAAAGAGTGTTTCTATTTAAATAAAATAAAAACCTAGGTGATTTAGTGAATTCACTCTGAGTCTAAGACCCCAAATGTTATTTAAAGTGCAAAATGGTTAGAAGCTCTTACTTTTCTGATCAGCTCTACCCCAGGTAGAAGCAACAATCTTACTATTCCTGACAATGTAGGGTGTCCATGGGTGTTGGGCTCTGGGACAGCTCTTCTGTGTCTCAATATTTTCTAACTGGAGAAAAAAGTCTCCCATTAAAGCGCCAGATAATTTTGAAGCACAATATTGATTATAATTTACCTTTTTATAGCTATGTTAAAACTTTCTTATGTTCATAAAATTCACTTGCATATGTCCCCTTCTGCCCCCACCATTGGAGGGTTGCCATTCTCCTTGGGAATCCTCCCCTCAGAGACTATTCTGTCACTTCACGTTTTTAGTTCTTTCTGTTCTGCATTAAGGAGAATGTATCAAAGCAATAGTTGTCTTTGGAGCATGCATCTGGAGAGGAAATTGTTCTATGCTCAAATTAGTGACTGATTTGCCAACAGCTACTGATCAGCACCATCACTAAATACCTGATATAGTTGCATTTTTAATGTTGGGAATACAAATAATACAGGATGAATGAAAATCTATGAAGCACTATTAGATTTACAAGTGTCTTATGATTAAGTCATGAGCTATTTGTCAATGACTAGCATTAGTTTGAAAGCACAGGAGCTTTGATACCAGGCTATTTAGTTTCAAATCCAAAGTTAGTCAATGCCTGGTTAACAAAACAAAAAATCTGCTAACTTTTCCTACCCCTCAATAATATCATCTGTTAAATAGGAATGATAATATAGTGTTTGAATCAGGGAAGTATTTTGAGTACTAATTGAGTTAACATAGATAAATCTTTTAGAGCAAAGACCAGCATGCAGTAAATACTACATTATTATTACTTTGATGGTATATGACAAAGGCTGAATGGCTATGCTATGTTAAATACTTAACACATATGATTTCATGTAATCTCAGTCAACTCTGGAGCATTATATATGTGAAAACACAGATCTCTGGTGCTTTTCTCTCATAGTTTTGGACTGGTAGAAGGGAGAAGCCTGTCTAATTCCAAAATTCATAATACAATACCTTCGAGCATGAAGAGAGGCTGGTTTTCTCATTAAATTAGCATAAATAAGAGGAGACATCTAAATCACATAAATCTACAAACATTGTAATATATAGTTGTATACAGACATACCTCCTTAGCACAATAGATGTTTACAAAAATATTTATATTGAAATATACTGCCTCCTTTAAAATCGTTGAAATATTTTATGTCTTAGTACAGATGGCAACGGGTTAGAAGCACATTTTAGGAGCATTGATCTTGCAGTGAGCATCTTCTCATTAGACTTGCCCAGTTATATGATTGGTGCTTGCAGAATTAAAGATGTACTTACTTTAACAGATGCTTTTATGTTTCCTCAGAATTATCTCCAAATATTTCTCAGAAAACACTTAGATAAAAGTATAGCATGTTATGGAGCTTGGATTTCAGACTTCTCTGTTATTTAATCTCCTTAAACTTCCTTTCCTAGTTATGTTATCACTGGTTTTTAAACCATGCAGTTATGTTTAAAAAAAGTGAACTTGAAAAAGCAAATCTTTTGCAATAAGTTCCACTGTAGGTTTGTAACTTTGTGATTGATGTGACGCTAACACACAAGGGCAGCTTATGAGCCACTCTATCTTTACCTCTCACGGCCCCATCAAGTAACCAGCCTCATGATTTCTTCGACTCTATCGCACATTACATTGATTCCACTTTAGTATTGTGGTATTTATTTAGGGCCAAATGTCCAGTTCATAGCAAAGAATTTAGCACTTCCGGCTCTTGGAAAAAAATTGAAGTAGCAACCCACACATTATGCTGGGCAAAAGGCCCTGTTCATGTCACAAAAACTGACAGGGATTTCATATTACCCCTTCCAAACTCACTGGGCCCAAATGGGACACAAAATGCTATTTAGCTCTACAAACCACATTGAAAACACTACACATTTCCTGTTGTCTGATAGCATGTTTATGCTAGTCTACTCGGCCTTCACAATGGTGAAGAGAGAAGAAAAAGAAGGGGTTAGAAGCACAAGATAATTAAGAGATAAAATCTGAATCTTGGACAATAAATGAGAAATAGTTATGAAGATCAGATCAAGCCACATGGATATGAGTAGAAAGAAGAATTAGCATTGACATACATTTAGCATTTTCTGCATGTAACAAACTGTATTAAATCCCCTATTTAAATTATTTTGAACTTTTACATTTTATCTTCAGAGCAGACCTGTATAATGAACACATATACTGCCATTATTTTACAGAGTAGGGATCTGAAAAGGATTACATAGTGTTTGTTGTTAGTCATTGCTCAGTTTTACTAATTTGGAAGAGAAGGTAACTTAGGATAGAAAGATATGCCTTTTAAAGTACAAATGAGAAAGAAGGTCATGTTTTTAAAGGATAGATACACAACACAGGATATTAGAATATAAGGTTATGCTAGTTTTGAGTCTTGACGAAGTAGAAGTTAATAAAAATTTATTTGCATTTTGTGAGTATTTTTACAAAGGAAATCTGGCAAATTAACTAAGAAGTAAGGAAACCAAGTTGAAGCATGATGTTGTTATAGCTGTAGAGAGCTACTTAAAATAATTTTACTTCGAAACCAATACCTATCCTAGCAGGTCTAACAGACATACAGACCCTCTAATAAACAGGCAGATGACAAAGATGATACTCAAAATGTTAGCGGGTTAAGACCAATGGATCAAAACAAACACAGTAAAAAAAAAAAAACACATTGTAAAATGCGAAATTGTGGCTGGTGTGGTTTTAAATACAAACTTTACTATTTACTGGTTTGGTGATCTTTTCAAGTTACCCAGCCTTTAGTATCTTCAATTGCCTATAAAATAAGAATAATAGTATCTCTTTGATAAGATTAATCTGAGTTATTTGGTTTGCTTCAGAGGTTAAACTGTGTACGTATAGGATGCTGCAGTTCATCTTTGCAACTAGAACATGCCCTCACAATGTTGGCCATTAAAGGTAATTTGTGGCTGAAAAAATAGCTTAGACAAATTTGGGCTGCATTAATAGAAAGAAAGAAACCAGATCACATTTTTATTATATTATATTTATTAAAGGAACATTTTTATTATACTTTGCCACACATAAAACAATCAGAATGGTAATGCCATTATAGGATATTGCATAACTACTAGATAGGGTAGAAGATGAATGATGGTAGCTTTACATATGAACTGAATGTTTTTTAAACTACGGTGGTAATATTGATGTGTGGCACATGTGCCTGCACTCCTTGATTAGAATACATAAAACACATTGCTGATTAATAATGATCGTCACATCCACTGAGCACTTTGGAAGTTGTCTGGGGTATCACTTTCAACAGCCACTATAGATTGCTTGGACTGTCATAAAGTATGATGTATTTTGACACAGAAGATAAATTGGATAAAACTGGATAATTTTATTTATTATTCTGTGGACTTGAAATTTGTCCTTGGTGATCGAATAATAATCATTTTGACTACTGATTGATAAAATATTATTTAAAATATTATTACTATGTTTTACTCTTCTAAAAACCACATTGATTAATCCTATTTCAATTATGGAGTTCCATGGTGGGAGCAGTTCCCAGGTCCACAGCTTCTCCAATCTCTTCAAATTCCAGGCCCAGTGTTTGATCAGCTCCATGGCAAACATGTACAATTCTCATGCTGGTCAAGTGGACCATCAAGGCTGACACAGATGAACGATAGATGTAGGTTTCTATTTATTCTCCTGGGTTTCTGATAGTCTTTGTTCTCTTCTATTTCTTTTCTCCTCTTTTCAATATCCTGCCATTGGGGCAACACAGATGAACCTGGAAAACACTGAAGAACTAAGGCAGGTGCAGAACATCAAGTATTGCATGATCTCACTCATAGGTGGAATCTAAAAGTGTTGGCTTAAAAATTAAAGCTAGACCCATATCTATCATCATGCACTAAACTAAGATCGAAATGGATCAAAGATCTAAATATTAAAACTGCAACACTAAACTTGCTGGAAGATAAGTGAGGCAGGACTCTTGAAGACATTGGCATAGGAAAACAAACCCTCAGTAGCACAGGAGCTAGCACAAAGAATCCACAACTGGGATCTCATCTCATTAAAAAGCTTCTGCACTGCAAGAGAAACCACCAACAGACCTAAGAGACAACCTAAAATGTGGGAAAAAAATTTAGCAGCTGTACCTCAGACAAAGGACTACTATCTAGAATATATAAAGAATTGAAAAAAAAATCAGACCTCCCAAATTTAAAGACCCAATTCAAAAATGGGCATCTGAAGTGAATAGACATTTCTCAGACAAAGAAGTAAAAGCAGTGGACAAACATATGAAAAAATGTTTAACATCACTGGTCATTTGGGAGATGCAGATGAAAACAACACTGAGATTCCACCTCACCCCAGAAAGAATGGCTGCTATCAAGAAATAAACAAATAACAAATGGTGGTGGGGGTGTGGGGAGAAAGGAACCCTTCTCCATTGCTGGTGGGAGTGCAGGCTGGTGCAACCTCTGTGGAAATCAGTATGGAGATACCTCAAAGAACTAGGGCTGGAGGTCCCATTTGACCCAGCTATCCCCCTGCTGGGTATCTTCCCCAAAGAATTAAAAGAATTATACCACAGTGATATATGTGCACCCATGTTTATAGCGGCACAGTTTGTAATAGCTAAAGCTTGGAAACAACCCAACTGCCCATCGACTGGAGACTGGATAAAGAAGATGTGGGTTTTTTTTATAAACTGGAGTATTGCTCAGCCATAAAGAATGATAAACTAGAGACATTTATAGCTAAATGGATACATATTGAGGCCATAAATAGGACACACATGTGTAAATACCAAATAGTTTCTCTAGTATGAGAGACTGAAAGTGTAAATAAGGATTAAAATGAATAATTGATAATTTGAAATAGGAAGAAAAGGTCCAAAGAGGTAGAGAAAGTGAGAGAGGAAGGGGAAAGGAAAGAAGGGAAAGGAAAAATTATGAGAAAAGAAAAAAATGGAAACAAAGTCTATGTAAATAGGGAAGGGTGGAGGAGGTGAAGGTTGCACAGGTAATGGAGAAAAAATAAGAACCAAGATACAGGTACAAGCACCCAGTGATAAATACAAATGTATTGTATACCTAAAATGTACCAATAAAAGAATTTAAGGAAAAAAATAAAAATAAAATAAAAGTGTTGGCTTCACAGAAGTTGAGAGCAGAAAGGCAGCTAAGGTCATTAGGAGGAAGGAAGGGAGAGGTGGTGGTGAGAGAGCACATAATCACAGTGAGAGGGAAGGGGTGAATTGCAAGAGATCTATGATGCAGAAAAGTGTCAATAGATGGTGACATGATTCCTACAAATGTAAATAAGAGTGGATGTCATACGCTGTCATCACACAAAGGATAACTAGGCGATGGACTGTATTTGCTACATGGCTATGATTAATCATGCCACAAGGTATATATACTTTTAAATAACATTGTACATGATAAAAACATGTAATGTTATCTGCTGATTCAAAAGTATAGATTTAAAAGATAATCTAGTAGCTTTTATTGTTTGATAGCTTCAAGCAAAAAGTGAACGAATATGTTTATGCTAATAATATGCATTTTAATTTTATGAATTAGAAAACTACCACATCAAACCTAGGCTTTCATAGATACTTTCTGTCACTATATATTATAATGTAAATATGAAGTGTTACCCCAAAGACGTGTAATTCCCAATGCATCATGGTTCAGAAGTGGGGCTTTTGGAAGGGAATTAGACGATGGGAACACTGACCTTATGATTGACTGAATCCATTGGTAAATTTATAGCTGAATGTGCTGTTACAAGGTGAGGCTTGGTTGGAGGAAGTGAATCACAGGACACGTTACCTAGTAGGATGGATTCTTGTCTTTATCCTCTTCTATTCTCTCTCTCCCTCATCCCCTTTCTCTGCTCTTTGTGGCTATCTTGGGGCCAGGAGCTCTTCCACCATGTTGCCTCTAACTTGGAGCCAGCTGACCATGGACATATACTTCTAAAACTGTGAGCCAAAATGAGCCTTTTCTCTTTTAAGTTGTGTGTGTGTCAGGTGTTTTGGTCATGGCAACAAAAGCATGACTAATACGAGAATAAAATTATTGACTTTAAAGAGAATAGAAAAGAAATTTGACTTAAATAAATACATGTTGAAAAGATAAAAATCATAAACATGGTACAAACTTCTGGATCTCAATAAGCTAGATAATTCTAGTGGGCTAAGGGAGACACAGAGGATAAGCTCTGTCAATGTACAGAATCAAGAACATGAAAGAATCAATAAATGATTGTTTATATAAATAAGGAAAGAAAAATCATTATATGCCACAATCACTTAATACCATGTGATTAGAATCTCAATACATTTTTGTGTTAAAATTCAAACAAAAAAATTTTCACCTAGATTTATTGAGGTTTTACTGTGTGATCAGTTTACTAACTACGGAGGTACAATGGTGAATCTGTGAGACAGGATTTACCTATCACCGACCACAGAGGTTTCCTAAGTCTTATTTTCAAACACTCAACCAGGCTTTGATGCTCCCTGGCCAAAGACCACTAGATAGGAAGTGTGTTTATGCTGTTGCATTTAGAGGAACTGCTGGGTAGTAAGTCAACATCCAGAAGAATGCTAACATCTTCTGTGTCTTCAAAGCTACATGACCACATCCACCAGGTGGTATAGACATGCTCTTACATTCTGGTGTTAGGGGGAGTTAATTTACTGGAATCCATTAAGATCATTTGATAGTTCTTTTCTTTTCTTCCCTTTATTTGCCAACATAATTGTCAACAGAAGTAGCAAAAGATAAAACACCTAAATGGAAGACACAAATTCTCTGCTTTACAAAAACCTTTATTATTTTAGAAGCATTTATTGGATTAGCTTAGTCTTAAGGCACCAATGATGTGGGGAAAATAGTGATGTCCTTAAATTACAGCAGCCAATATAGGAGTCATAGGGTTACAACAATACTCAGTGGCAGAAAGTAAACAAGCAGATAAGGAAGTAGAGCCTGTGTTTCATTTCATATCATTTAAAAAGAGCAGGACTTTGCAGAATTAAGGAAAATTTCCTCTCTAGCCTTTGTGGTCTATTTGCTTGACTGATTTTAACAAAAATATAACTTATTGAACTTTTACTGTATGGCTGAGATTGTTCTAATTGCTTAAATGTCAGCTATATGAATTCTTAAAATACCCATGAATATTTAGATCAAATTAAATTGCTAAAAAGGATTTATCCAAAGAATATTGTCTGGAAATCAAGTTTTCTAGAACTAATAAGTCATATGCAAATATGCAAAACATCTTTCCTAACAAGACTAAAGAAAATCAGGCAAACTGTGTGGCAGATTTTTTTTCCATTAAGTTTATTGGCACACTTTAGGTATACAATACAGTTACGTTCATCATTGGAATCTTGTACCTTTACATTATGTAACTTGGTTCTTATTTTTTCCCTGTTCCCCTATGGCAGATTTTTGATTAGAGTTTTCAAATTCTATCTGGATGCAGTTATCATGATTTTGGTACTACAGTAAATGGTTACCACATTTACTCATATAGGTATAATTTATTTGGATAGGTGTCAGAATTTTTATATAGCTTTCTCAAATATGGCTTTCTCCAGTAAGACAGTAACAATGATAAAATCATCGGTCATGTTGAAACTGTTCATGTGGTACAGATTAGTAGCTGGGCAGTAATAATGTTATAGCAGTGTCATTTTTAGGAGCTATCACCGCTGAGGAGTGCGGAGATTTTCTCGTTGAAGAAAAAAATGCCACAACCTCTACATTCACGGCTGATTGTGCAATGTAAATTAACAACTGCCACAAAAATTTGTGTGGATTGGAATTTTGGGGGGCGGCACTAGGCCTTGAAGCAAAGGTTTTGACATGTTATGCAAGTATCCTATTAGTGAGCTACATCTACTGCCCTTGGAAGGTACTATAATCAACTGAAATATAAATATCTACAACCACAATGTGATTCCCACAACATTACCTCAAACAATGCTATAGAACAGTATACTATGAGAAAACCTATACATTTTAATTCAAGAATCATAACTAAAACTATACACATACATATATAAGTTACATAGTTTAATTTCTTTAATATTTAATTAGCATTATGTGTATGTTATTTTACAACTGATAAATCACACATATGTATACATATATATGATATATGAGTATTATCTGTAGGTGCATACAAATTTATATGAAATCTTATTGATTGCTTACAGAAACCTTATAAAAGTCAGTGGTAATATACTTAATATCATTATCTGCTTTTTTCCAATGAAAACACCTGAAATTCAGAAAG
This sequence comes from Heterocephalus glaber, assembly GCF_053883595.1. Classification (NCBI taxonomy): domain Eukaryota; kingdom Metazoa; phylum Chordata; class Mammalia; order Rodentia; family Bathyergidae; genus Heterocephalus; species Heterocephalus glaber. The sequence continues at coordinate 14,040,824 of NW_028258325.1, read as the reverse complement.
GGTATCTAGTTTCACAGGATCAACAGGACAAACACATGAAATTAAAATTATTGTGACCCAATAGCATAAGCTCTACATGGAAAAATTAAATACGATATTTCTCATTTTATACTGGTATTTATTTGCCAAGAGAGAGATAGTATTTATAATCATAGTTTGAATTTTGAATCAAGTGTTCTAGTGCTTGTGCAATTGGATCTGTTTCTACAAGCAGCACCTCTGATACTGCCAGGTGCCCTAGGAAGAAAAGAGCTCCTTTTTCTCCCCTATTGAGATAAAATAAATGATGTTTTCTTTTTGTCCAAAGAACAGTAATACTAATGACATAAAAAAGAGCAGCAATATCATGGAAAACTACTAACATTCCCCAAACAAAGAATGATGAGCTAAGTAATTTTTCATACATTACTTGTAACTATGGCACAGTGCTATACAGCAAGTTGATAATGAAATGCTGACTAATGTATCTTACTTCACCACCCACACACTTTCTATCCCCAAAGTAACCCAAGATTCCATCAAAGAGAAAACACTATTAGAATCTGTGTTTTTGCTTTCTACTCTATAAGATAGAATTTACAAAAACAGTGTTAACTGAAAGTCACAAAGAATATATTTTCTAATTTTAGCTTTAAAAAGTGTAGAGAAAATTACTTTCCTTCTAAAGCAAATGCTGCAAAATATACACAGAGGAAATGTTCCCACATTGTGAGTTTTCATAAAGAAAATTGTATAAGTGGCACTTGATTAATAAGTAAATATTATTTGTACTACACAGACTGTTACCAGCTACAGTAAAATCTAGTTCAGGGTCCACTGAACATGGAAGTAATAATTCAGTTTTTCTGTGAAGAAAGAATAGGAACACAGAAGTACTTTTGAGCTCATTCTTAGCATCTCCATTTTAGTTTTATTTTTTTTCTCTTTTTAAAATTTAATACAATTTCACTCTTTTATCATTAGAGACTGTTAGTGTCACAGAAAAAAACTGCAAGATCAATTATGTGATGATAACAGAGATAAAGAAAATTGGGGCTATTAGAAAAAGAAAAGAATTATTTATTGGTTAAATTTTTATATGAATTTCTTTTCTTATACCATGACAAATAGAGTTAAAAGTATGATGTATGCATTTGTTTTTAAGACTCTGAAGGCATCTAAACACTTTTTAGTTATTGTCTCATAAAATTTATCTTTCATCTTAAAATTTTTCTTACAAATACAGCTATCATGTTATGAAAGAATAAAGTACATTTAAAAACACAAGTTATCTAATGTGCATGCTTGTACATAGTTCATTTCTCTTGATGCTATTTTCTCCAATTTTTCATGAATATGTTATTTTAGAATCATTTAGAATATAAAAATATCTAGACCAAAAAGTCAATTTGGATTTAATGAGTCTTGTGCAGGCTTTCAGTGTATTTACCATATCCATATTAGCACTTCCCATATGATTTTTCCTTCATTGCTTTTTAATATCCTTAAGAACAGTATCTTTGACTCAGTTTCTAAAGTTGCTCCCCAAAGCTCAGATTCCCCATTCACACTGTAGGAACATATATATGTGCATAGTCATACACAGCTTAATGATGAAAACATGCTTTGAGAAATGTGCCTTTAGGTGATCTCGTCTTGTGAACATCATGCCCTGTAGTTTCACAAACTTAGACAGTATAAGCCACTGCACACACAGGCTATGTAGCATGCATATATGCCATTGCCTACTTCTCTGGGGCCATGATGAATTAGGCAGCATTAGGTTAAATCAAGCATGAGAGAAAATATTACAATCAAGAGACATGGTAAGCAGAAGATGAATGAAACCCCAGTTGGAGTACATGATACACTGTTTTAGGGTAATCTTTGGCTTTTGTAAATAAATCAAAGGAGTAATATCTTAAATTAAGATTGCAAGGTATCATATGGTGAATATATAAGCCAGTAGTAGTCACTGATTATGATCAAGAATTATGTGCTGTATGTAATTCTGTATGACTGGCAGCACAATAGGTTTGTTTACACACACATCACCACAAACGTATGCGTCGTGAGTTGCAGCATGATGGTACACCATCTGTGTCATCAGCACACAATAGGAATTTTTCACTTCCATTATGATCTTACGGCACTACCATCATGTACACAGTCTGTCATTGACAAAACATTATCATAAATAGGCATGTGCGGCAGAATACTGGTGTGTATGTATGTGTGAAGACAATAACTCCTATATTAATCTGAGTTTTTTCGAGATAAAGAGCCAAAAGGATACATACATATTTGGAAAGATTAATTGTAAAGAATAGTCTCATATAACTATTGAGATCCTAAGATCTACACTAAAGAACAAATTCTTCGGTTCCCATTTGAGTCTGAAGGCCTGAGCACATGCAGAATAGATGGCAGAGTTTCAGGTGTAAAGTTGGTAGGCTTCACGACCAGAAAGAGCCAATGTTTCAGTATAAGTCTGTAAACAGCAGAAAACCATGTCCCAGTATGCCAAGAGTCAAGCAGGAAGAGTTTACTTTTTATTTTGGTTGTTGGGGAGGGTAGGTTTCAGCCCTTTGTCATATTTAGGCCTTCCAGGGAGTGGATGAGGCATACTCACAGTAGAGAGGCAATTTTCTCCACCCATTCTGCTAACTTAATATTTTTTAAATTTTTATTTTTTTGTTAGTACTTGTTTGCTGTAAATAATGATTATACTCCTCATGAGGAGTTGGTTTATGTAGATAATACATTTTAATCATTTTAATTCTTTTTTCTTTTCTTTCCTCTTCCCCTTTCCCAACTTCCTCCATTTCTTGGTTCCCTTCACTTTTGTGAAAGATTTAACTCACTATTTCCTATTATCTATTACCTATCTTTTATATTGCTCTTTATTTAAATTTTAGGCTTCTCCAGTAAGACAAACCATGTTATATTTAAACTCATGTAGCTAATCAAATCCTAATCTCCTCCAGCAACGCTCTCCCAGTTACACCTGACACAGCATTTCACCAAATGTTTGGGTGATTTAATTTTATTTTATTGAGAAACAAAATTAGCCGTCACATTTACTTTGGGATTTTTCTCTTAAAACATTATTCTAGACAATTATCTGGGAGACTTTGATCTGGAAGTGCCCGTGATGACCCTTCACCACCAAAATTGATCTCCTTATTTCCTCCAAACTCCAATATTTTATTTGATAGAATGGCTTAGGTAGATGTTTTGAAATGGAATGTAGACTTCACTCTGTAACCTTTGAGATATTGCTTAACTTCAGTAATTGTATCTGTTTATCAGGGAAATGAGATATCATATGTGTATTACTCATCATTACTATGGTACATAAACATATTATTCTTAATTATTTTCCCTTACTTAATGCTTTTCCTGGAACTTATTATTTTACATTCAATGATCCACTGTTACAAAACAAATCTCTCCAAAATACAGAAACTTAAATCTACAGTGGTGTGTCGTTTCTTGTTACTACACACAATAGCTATATCTCAACTCTGTTTCTTCTGCTCTATATAGAGAGTGTTGGTCCAGATAACTTACACAACTCCATTTGACCTGGGGATCAATTAGCTGTTAGAATGTTCAATACCACCTCCCTGGCATATACACCAATTTATACCGACTTCATTTGAGATGCTTCAGGTATCTTTACTGTGGCTGTTCTTCCTGCAGAAATCTAGATCTGGTTCCTCTTCAAAGTGTAGCACCTGAGTTTCCAGAGAGCAAAATGCTATACTATGAGATCTTCCATAGGCTAATGCTGCTACTAGCATAGCTTCACTTTCACCTCATGCTACTTTTAAAAACAAACAACAGGATTAATTCAGCTGCAAAGATAAATAGACTCCATCTCATGATGGGAAGAATGTCATGCACCTATGGGGAAAGAATGGAATTTTTTTCTTTTTTCTTTTTTTCCTGGTACTAGGGATTGAACTCAGGACCTTGTGCTTGCAAGGCAGGTACAGTCCCTCTGAGCTAAATTCCCAGTCCAAGAATAGAATTGTTGATAACCATTTTCAAATGTAGTTTTCTGTGCCATATTGCCTACTTGTATTAGCAATTTGTTGGCTGCCAGGTGAAAGTACAGTTGACCCTTGAATTATGGACTCAATTCATTCATTAGAGGGGGCTGGTTGTAACTCAAGTTGGTTAAGTCAAGACTGTTTATCCTATTAGAAATAATGTAAATACCCATAATGTATTCTCAAACCTCCCAAGGCACCCTTTAACTAACTTTTCCATAATAAAAAGGGTTGTATAATGTGCAAAATTTATCAGAAGTACCAATAATTTTCCTAGTGTTTTCACTAGAAAGTTATAAAATATGCCTAGTTTATCAGAAACAACAAATTTCATACTGTAGTCACCATTCAAGTTGCCCTCTTTGGCTTGCAATAAGGGAGGATGAAATAGAAGGTGGTTATTCCTTGGAAGGAGAGTCCCCTCTCATAAGAACAACAGGAATCTGGTTCTCTGGTGTCCTTTCTTTCCTTAGGAGAGTCTGTAGCCAACTAGGGTCTGCTTCTGACTCTCTAGTTCTCCACCTTTCAGAACTAATCCAGCCTAAGTTTTTCTGTTTCTGTCTTTTAACAATATTTTGTAGTTTGACATGATATTGTCATTAAGCAAATGAATGGAATGATTGGCTTTTTTTGTGTGTGGGGGTGGGTCTTCTCTTAAAACGTGTGTAGCTCTGTCCATTCTTTCAGGATTTATTTTATTTCAGAACAACTTTGCTCCACTGAGTATACTCCCCTGATTCATTGTACTGCATTGATATTCCCCTTCCTCTTCAGAAAACTCCTCAGCTGCCATTCTCTGTTATTCTGCCAGAAGTTGCTGAAGTTCTTCTGTAGACAGTTCCTCTTAGTGTTCCTCCATCAGTTCCTCAACATCACCACTGTCTGCCTATAAGCTTATGGACTCTACTATAGTGACAATGTCATCGACCACAGGATCAATTGAAGGCTCAGACTCCAGAGGCTTCAAAAATCTCTCTCCTGTATAATTTTAGGCCACATTTTCTTCCAGGCAGATCTCAGTGTCCTTAGGGAGACATTGGTCCAGGATTTCTTAATTAGCCCTATATAGGAAAGGATGTTGTAATGTCCCTTCCAGATGTTTTCAAGGGGTAAATCTGAGACCATCTGGAAGCACTTCAGGAGTAGTTCCTTGATGTGTAGCTTCTTAAAGTTAGCTATAATCTGCTGGTCTATAGGCTGGAATAGATGTGTTGTATTACGCAAGAGGAATTTGACTGAGAGCCATGGGAATTCTTCAGTGAATTCTTCTTCCAAATCTTGTAGGTGACCAAGAGCATTGTCCATGAGGAGGGGAGTCTTGAGTGGTAAACCTCTGTCCTCTAGATATTTTTTAACAGTAGAACAGAAAGTCTCCCTGAACCACTCAAGAAAACGTACTCTTGTTACCAAGGCTTTTGCATTAGATCTCCACATGACCTCTAGCCTACTCTTCATGACTTTATGTTCTCTGAACACTGTAGGGGTCTCAGAGTGATAAACCAAGAGAGGCTTTATCTTGAGGTCACCGCTCACATTGGCACATAGCAATAAGGTTAACCTAGCCTTCATAGGCTTGTGGCCTGGCATTTTCTTCTCTTCCTGGGTAATGTATGTTCTCCTGGGCACCTTCTTCCAGAAAAGGCTAATTTCATCACAGTTGAAAACTTGATTTCTCCACATCATTGTCTCAAAGTGATGAATGTAATTTTCAGCAACCCTTTTATCGGAACTGGCTGCTTCACCATGCCTAGTTACCCTATTAGCCTCAGTTCTTGCTTTCAAATTGTAAAACTACCCCTTTCTGGCATGAAATATTTCACCATTGTCACTCATTGATGGATTATCCTTTTTGAGATCTGCATTGATAGCCCCGTTTTTTTCACCAATTATACTCAGATAGGCTGTAACCTGACATCTACCTTTCATTTATCCACATTAATAATAGCCTTTCTATCTATTCTAACACTGTGGACCATGACTTAATAAATTGAGTAACACCTTTGGAAACATTGGCTTTTTTAAGAAATCTTTTCTCTGTAAGATGGTTGAGATGATGGATTTTGACATGCTGTATGTATTAGAGAGATCAGTCACACGAACACCACTCTCATATTTCTCCACAGTTTCCTTCTTCTTTTCAATTGTGATTGCTTTCTTTACCTTCCTTTCCTTCTTTAGCTTCTTTTCTAGCTTTTTGGGAGGCCATTTTGATAGCAGTAATTGTAGCAAATATATAAAGCACTGACCAAAATCACATCCACAAACACATCTGGGCTCAGACTGATGTTTATGTAAGTATAAATATGTTTTTTGACATTGCGAGTCTGTTTGCAATTGCACAGGTGGCTGATATTTGGGTCATAACTCAAGACTTTGGTCACACATTAAAACTAAAATACCAATCATAACCCAAGTTGATCGTATGTGAGGCTGGTCATAATCCGAGGGTCCACTCATGAGCAACCACAAATGAGCTGCTCAGAAACAAATGTATTGTCTCAATGCTGGAGGCTAGATATTCAAAATTAAATCATTAGTAGGACTGGTTCCTTTTAAGTACTGGGTGAAAGAATTTTTCCATACCTTTTGCCTAGATTCTGATTATTTTTGACAACTATTAGCAGCTTCCTTGGCTTATAGAAGTCTCATTCTGATGTGACCATAATCACCTCCACACAGAATTCTCTCTATATTTGTATGCATCTTCAAATTTCCCTCATTTAAAAAGACACTATTCATATTGGATTAGGGTTCATCCTAATGATCTTGTTTGAGCTGGAATACTTCTGTAAAAGCCTTCTCTCTTAATCAAGTCATAGCATGATGTAATACAAAACAATTATGGATTTTATGATATGAATTTTGGAATTGCATAATTTGGCTTATAACTATTATGTAGTTTACTTATTCTATTACAGTCTATATCTATTATTTTCAGCAAATCTCTTTCACCATACTGTTCTATGGAGCAGGAGCCATTATATGTTTTGTTTGATTATTTGTGTATATTGATGGGTTCCGTGTTCCTAGAATAGTACTTGACAGAGATCAAACACTCAGTACATTTTACTGAAAGAGAAAATGAGTGATAGTTATCAAAATAGTATATTGTCTGGAAAATGAAAAGTATTAACAGTATTAGTTCTTATCATTACAATACACATGTCTAGTCTAAGAAGACATCTTTTGATGTTATTTTCCAAAACATTTGGGAATGATTATTACTGTGAAATCCTTAAACATGCAAGAATGTGCAAATATCTATGAATTTATTGTTTTTAAGTGGGTTATTTAAGAAAATGTTTATCAATTCTAAAGATGATGATTCAATTTAAAAATTTGAGGAGTTATTAAAAATCTAATGTAAATGTACGTATTAGTTCATATTTATCACTTAGATTGATTGCTCACTAATTCAGCAAGCACAATTCATATCATCTTGTTTTCCCACATTCAAGTGTGCCTATGAAATTGATTGGTGATGTTTCCAAATGTGTGTCTTCTCTATAATTTCCAGGATGATTTTGTTATATACATTTATCCTATTTATCTTAATAAACAATATCACTATGGTAAAAAACTACTGGTCACTAATAAAGTATGAAAGTCCCTATATGTATCTGAAACTTATTATCCTCTTCTTCTCAATGGTAGAATTACAATAGAAATATTTTTGGATAGCTATTCCTAGAGTAAAAACCTTGAAGGAACACTGGCTTCCTGTTCTTCTATGTAAGAACTATGCTCGGGTTAGCAGCCATGAGTAAACTTTTCTCACTTTAGCAAGAATAAAGCCAGAAGTCAAAGTAAAATTCTTCCACATTAACACCATATGTTACCATTCATAACCATCAATGTTGGTGATGAATTTTCAATTTGGATTAATATTTCTGTTGGTGAAAAGATTTGTGAGCAATCTTCCTATTATCCATTGAGTCCAAGACACTTTGATCAGATCTGCCTCCAATCCAGGTATTCAAGGTCCCCAGAGACTGCCAAGTCACAGAAGTGCACAGAGTAAACTAAAGTTAAAATATTGTCCAAAAGAGGCATATGTTTGTACAGGCTACATCTGTCTTCATGAGAGAGTGGGAGTGTTAAAACAAACCATGTCCAACATGTCAGAAAGCTGAATTAAGACTGGAAGGAAGAAGGAAATCTTAACAGGTATTCTTCTGAAATTAACTCACATAATGCTGGTCTCCAGAACACGTTAATCATGCTATATTTCCCCTGAAACACAGATGTATAAAAAATCTATTGGAATATGAGTATTTTCTAGTTTATTGATAACTTTCCAATATTTAAATTTCTGTATTCTCATATTAATACCCAACTGACCACATTCTAGAATGCAGAATAAAAATATGTTCAATTAATAATATCATTCAAGATTGCAAAAATTGTTTATATTATTTAACTTCTCTTTCATGATGAGTAATAAACAAAATGAAGATTTTTACAATATGAAAACATGAATTCTTCTGTGAACATTGAATATAACCATATAAAATGTTCAAAAGATAGTGCATCTTAGAATATAGGTGATATTGGGAAGAAAAAATGAGCCAAGAAATTGGACAGGGATTCGAGAAAATGCACACAACTTGATTGGGAAAGCCTTTGATGAAAATGCAAGGAGGTGAATGAGGTTCTGTATGGATATCTGGGACAGAATGTACCAAAGATAAAGCAGCAGGCAAAGAGATGATTGCAATAATCTAGAACAGAAGTGTTTGTAGTTGAGGGAAGCATTACAGCAATAGAAGAGTGAGAAGTAGTAGTTCAAATGTAGAGCTAAAAAAATTGTACATAGATTCAATATAAATTTGAAAAAAGAGAGTCAAGAATGAATCCCAGTCTTGACCAATGATTTAATCATTGATAGTGATGGTGAGGAACTAGAACAAAGGCACTATACATATCAGTGGAGGAATTCAAGTTTACACTTTAAGTTTCAAATGTCTATTAGATACTCACATGAGAAAATTTTAATTTGAAATAATATAAATAGGAAATAGTATAATTTTGGATCTCAAGAGAGAGTTTTTAGATAAACAAAATAAAATTAAGTGACAGGATGACCAATAGATAGATAAACAGACAGACACATAGATACATGTAGATAGAAGGATGGGGGGGATTTATTAAACTGATAAAAATGGGTGTTACATTGGCCTGTGTGTAAAACTTAGAGAAGATACATGCAGGCATCAATCCATGGGAACTAATGACTAGAAATATAGAAAAAAACGAGGGGAAATGAGGTACTGCATGTCCAACGAGGAAATAGAGTTCTTCTGTGTCTAACACTTCTAGTAGATTGTGTAAAATGGCTAATGAAAAATGATCACCAACTTTAGTATATGACTTTCTGAAGGTTAGTTTAGGAGGAGGGTAAGAGCAAAGGTCTATTCAGGATGGATTCAAGGGAAATTGCCAAAGAAAAATTTGATACGTCAGTGTAATTAACACTTGTGAGAACTTTTCCTGTAAAATGAAAAAAGTCAAAATGAGGCAATAGTTGGACTCATAAGTACAGGAGATATATTTCCTAGATGGGAAAAATTATGGTATATTCAGATATGAATAATGCAGCAGATGAAGAATGTATGCTGGAGATGGAAATGAATTACTGGAGTCCTGTACTTGTCTTTGTGACATGGAGATGGCCTGATATGAAAGCAGCTGGAGTTGGAATTAAATGTTAGTCACATACTATTAAGGAGAACATTTGGGTACAGATAAACATGATGGTAGAAGCTTGAAGATGTTCAGTTTTGATTCCTCCAATTTTATTGGAGATATTAGAACAAGTTTATCATTTGTAAGTGCTAATTGGAGAGGATATATTGGAGGTTAAAGAAAAAGGTATGAAATAATATCTAAAAGATATTCTTTGGAAATATGATTGCTGGTCAGCAACTATGGTCAGAATCAAGGATCGTGAATGTGAGATGAGACTCATTCTTATGCTCCTGTGTTTTTCTCAGTCTAGTCCATCTATGTAGCATAAGACACAGAATAGGTGTCTTAATAAGAACTAATGAAAGTAATTGTTTATTGTGCAATAAAAATGAGAATGATGACATAATAGCACTGAGTATTCATAAAAAGCAAAGACCATGGTGAGCAATCTTTGGATCTTCAATGTTTCTACTTAAGTTTGTGTTTTAATCCGAAGGACTCATTCATTAGGCCAAGATATAATGTGCCTACTCATTTATCTGAAATGGGTTTGTATACAAATTGGACCTCCTGGTCACCTGGACTAGATGGGTACTAATAGAAGTGCACTAATGAAAGTAAAGACATAAAAATCAGAGAACCTGAAGGCTTCAGTTATTATTCAGAATATCACTAGATTGTATGCCATTTTCTAAAATGGTTTGAAAAGAATAACTGATATTCATATAGGAGAAAAATATCAAGAGACTTTATCTCAGGTGTTCATATTATCATAACAGCTTTCCTAGAGGTGACCAGATAACCAAGGCCCATGGCTTGGAGGTAGTATATGCCTCCTCCTCATATATTTATCACTTTCTTCTCTAAGGGTCTATGTGACTCAGTGTAATTTCTGAAAATGTAGTATAATTTTCCATCAGAGATATACAGCAACAGGGCCATCCTGATTTAGTATTGGCACATTCTGGAGTCAGATATATGTTTCCTAAAACTGAAAACATGAAAATATTCATTATACTTTCTCAGCTTTCTACCAACTAATCTTCGTAAATCAAGCAAATATAGTAAAACCTACGAAGAATCAGAAGTTGACTTTTTTGAGGGGAGATGCCATCTGTGTGACTGCTGAATCCTCAAAAAGTAACAAGGGAAGCAACCGACTTTCTGATGTGTCGATATCCACTTTTGGTAACTGTTTCAATCGTGACATATTACCTGGATTAGCAAAAGTAAAAGAAAAGCATAATATTTGAAAATTACCTAAATTATCCAAGAAAAACCTAAATTAAAGGAAAAAACTAATAGAAGACTCGGATTTTGATTTTGAATGATACTATGGAAAATCACAGGTTTAATAAAAGGATCAACAATAAAATACATTTCTAAGGATATTAAAATGCTGCACTAAAGTGAGAGAAATGAATTGGTGAGGAAAAAGTACATCCCTCTCAGATCTTGTTCCATGGCTATGAAACACAAAGAGTGATTTCATTTCACTGAAGGCCCCATAAAATATGAAAACCATTTGAATGGGAAATGTGCACACATAAAATTCATCCTGCATTTATGTAAAATTTTGTGTCCCCAAATTGTAATTCAGCATGCATTATTAAAAGATGCAAATTCAAATTGATGCATCCCAGCATTTTTGAAATAAAATTCTAACATACCTAACAAATCTATTCAGATAAAAAGAACACTTTAATTTCTTGGAAAATAATATGTAATGTCTGTAGGTATTCAACAAATCACATGACCTCTTAAAATGACAATTTTTTAAAGATATAAATAGTGTACTCAAAAAAATTGACAGTCACACAAATATTAAACCCTGACAGTTATAGCCCTTCATTCAAACATAATAATTATGTTTTTGTCATGGGCCAGAAATTATTCTAGGCACTAAGGAAATAGATTTGAACAGGATGCATTTTTGCTCTCATGGAATTTCATTATATTTAAAGGCATACATATTTAGGAGAGGAGCTATTATGCTTTATCTATCTGAATATAATAAAGAACAAACACGTATTATATTTAGCAAATTTATTCACAGTTTACATATGAAAATAAAAATACAGTTTTGACAGGTGAAGATTTACTAAAAGACTTTTTAATTCTGCTTTTAACTTTGCGTATCATGAATACATTTCAGAATATATGAAAACTCAATTGTGGAAAAAAGAAATGCTTGTGTAAGATAGTACAACAGGCATGACCTTTAACATGATGTTCAACACAACATTACTACTACTGGAAAAATCTTGAAAGCTTTACATAAAATATTTGTAGTGTTAAGAAGCAAGGAGTCTTTTTTTGTTTCTATAATACAGAACATATTTCTGGACAAAATTATAATTAAAATTAAATTGCCAAACTGATTTCTAAACTGATTGGCCCATTTTGTACTTCTCCCACCAAAGTGTAAGAATCTTACTTGATCCACTCAATTCCAACAGTTGGTATTATTATTATTATGCTTTTCATGGACATTTCTTAGACTAAATATATTAATAAATAAATGTATTTTTAAAAAATAACAAATATATTTTCAAGTAAGCTCTAGATTTTTATAGAAGTTATATAAATGTCCTGGATAGGATCTTTAGTCAAATATATTCTTCTAGGCATTGTTGTTATTTTTCTTAATGGTATTGCTTTTGGAGAAAACATATTAAATTTTATTTTTAATGTTGAATGAAGGCTACTTTCTGAATTTGTTATTTTGCTATTATTACTTTTGTTTTCACTCTAAGAAACTTTAGCTTATTCATAAATTACATAGAATATCTTTGATGTTTTCCTTTTTTTGTTTTTGTTTTTAGTATCAGGGATCGAACTCCCAACCTTGCGCTTGCAAGGCAGGCATCAAAACCACTGAGCTAAATCCCAGGCCCCTGATATTTTCCTTTGAAAGCATTAAGATATTAACTTTTATGGTAAGACTTGTTGTACATCTTGAATGATTTTTGGGTGTTTTAAAGTAAATATCCTCAAATTACTATATAAAAAACATTCATCTAGAATTATTGAAAAGAAAGAATGAAATTATATTATATTGAAATTTTTTTTAAAAAAATCGAAGGACCAGTTGAGTGTGGGCCTATTACTGCTTTACATATTACTTGCTGAGTTGTATGCCACTACCTCATTTCCTGATTAGGTAGCACGACCTCAACTCTCAAAGACACGTGGTATAAATTCTCCAGTTTTGCTCGCCTATAAGGTTGATTTGAATAGGCTAGATACTTTACATTTTCATATGAAGTTTTAAAATTAGCTTGCTGATTTCCAAACAAGAAAATGCCTGTTGGTATTATATTTGTGATTGCATTTCACCTATAAACAATTTATGAAGAATTGATATATTAGTTCTATTGAGGCTTCTAATCTATGATGTATTTATTATCTTAACCAAATTTCTAAAGTATCAACATCCCATAAGATTAATTTTAATGTTTACATTTTTAAATTGCATCTGTCATTCCTTGCCAGCGTCATATTTAGTTAGAAGTGGCCACACATTTTAGAAGAAGGATTATTAAAAACACAGACCAAATCTACACTCACAGTTATTTGGCTTGGCCTGGGAACTACCCTAACCGATCTCCCTCTGGTCCCATTGCCTTAGAATTTGTTGTACAACACATATATGTTACACTTTTGAAAACATGAAAATTTGAGAACCCGAGTTTCAGATCCACAGCAGAGCTCACCTTTCCAAAAATTACTGTACAGTTTCTGCTTCTTTACTGGTTTTCCTACTTAAGATATTTCTACACTGTATTTCCAACTTGCAGATCATTATATAACATGTAAGTTGAAACTGAAATACTAACCTATCTTAACCCCAACAAAATTAATGTTAAAGTTCGTGCATTATTTAAGACCTTTCATATATCTAAGTTGTAATGTGGTATATTTTGATACGTGTTTGTATTTCTATGATATTGTCCTCATTTTATATGAAACTTTAGTTTTACATATGCCTGAAATTTATATGTATTTTCATATTTTAATGGCCTATCATAAAATATTTCAAATGTATAGCAAAATAAAGAGGTTATAATGCAGAAATGAATACACCAGTACTTCTTAACCACAGTAGACTTTAAGTTTCAGAACAAAATATTTGGCCACATTTTCACTTCTCTTGCCTGGGGGTGATGGGGAAGTTTGCTACTGGCATCTAGTGGACAAAAGCTACGGAAGAGGCTAAATATAGGAACATCCTATGAAGTACAGGACAATGCCAGAGAACAAAGAATTTTAGCCAGTATACCAATAGGGCAGGGATTCAGAGAGAGAGAGAGTGCTGTACCCTTATCATTAAACTGCACTAGATGTGACTATTTGCCACATTTGTTCCAGTATTCTCCTGCAACATTTAAATATTTTGAAACACAAATACACTTGACACATCCATTTATTCTTGATCTCATTCTCTACCTTCTTTCTGTAAAGTTAACCACTGTCATAAAATTAACATGCTTGTAACATTGCAAATTTATACATTTTATTTTTCATGTCAAAAAGACGTTCTACTTTGTGCATTTTCATACTTAAGTAGAGATATCAAATTCCAACTTCTTTTTTCACATAATGAATTCTAAAGGTTTATCACATTGATATTCATAGATCTAGGTCATTACTTTTAACAGCTTTATAACCTTCATCATATATGCTATTGATTAATACTTTGATGGGCATTTTGAAAAATTCCCATGAAGAAAAGCTATGTGATGAACTTTCTTATTTCATATTTCTTCTATGCTGTGTACTGGGATGAAATGATATTTCCTAAAATTTCTTATCCACCTGGAAAATTACAATGTTCCTTTGTTTGGAAATGCATTCATTCAAGTTAAGTTGAGGTCCTTTTGGTTTAGGTGGGTCCTTATTCAATGACTCTGTCCTTATAAGAAGAGAAGATGCAGATACACACAGGAAACAATCTCACATAAAGACAAGTAAGATTGGAGTGATGCTTCTTCTAGCCTAAGAATTCATAAATTTCCCTGAGACACCAGAAAGTAGGAGAGAGGTGAAACAGAGACTTCTTCAGAGAATCCACAAAGAAGAAATCAAACACACCCACTGATCTTGGGGTTCTGGCCTCCAGAAGTATTAGAGAATAAATTTCTGTTGTTTTAAATCACCCAGTTTTTAGCAACTTTTAATGGTTTCCCTAAGAAAAAAATGATGTAGATAGGGGATGCATCCTATCTGTAATTCAATCAAGTAGTATAATTTATCTTTTAAATTTATTTATTGAATTTTAGTGAAAATTATCATATATATCAATCTAAATTTTATGAGTTGCTCTTACTTTGGGGGAATAATCAGTTCTACTACCACTATAAAGCTATTGTCCTACATGTTATTTTTAAAATTTGACAGTTTTATCTAAATATTTACATTTTATATATATGAGATTTATTTTGTCCATGGTATTACATAATGATCTATTTTTTCCTAGTGAAAAATCAATTGTTCTTTTCATCCTTTATTGAGTAATATATTTTCTCATTTGATTGTATTGCAACCTCTGCTTTATACATATTTTCTATTATTCTTTCAGGGTTTTAAATTCTATTCCAGGGACTCATTTGTGTATTATTGTTCCTATATCATGTAACCTTAATGAAAACACTTTAAAAATAGTTTTGTTGTGTGAAGCTTAACTGTGCAATTTTATTTTCTCCAGATATATCTTAGACACTCTTTTTCCATTATAGTTCCATAAGAATTTTAGGATTAGCTTGGGGAAGTGGTCTAGAAGGATCTATGTCCTTCCCTCTTTCCTTGATTGCTCTCTCTCTGCTTCCTGCGGCTATGCCATAAGCTGTTTCTCCTCTCCCATGCCACCAAGCCTTGGAGACAGCCTCCGCAAACTGAGCCAAAGTTACCCTTTCCTCCTTTAAGTTTTGGGTGTTGGTTGTTGAGTATCAGAAGTGAGAAAAGTAGCTAATATACAAGATAAACATTTTTTTTAACCTCCAGCTTGCTAAATACACAAGAAGCAAAATATGTGAGGTTGTGTTTGTATGAAAGTTTAGAGTACAGAATCACTGATATTGTGTTTTTACACGTAATTTCCTTTTCTTTTTAACTACTTGTCTTGCTTGGTGTATTCATT
Organism: Heterocephalus glaber; assembly: GCF_053883595.1. NCBI lineage: Eukaryota > Metazoa > Chordata > Mammalia > Rodentia > Bathyergidae > Heterocephalus > Heterocephalus glaber. Next base: position 14,024,960 of record NW_028258325.1, on the reverse strand, counting down.
CCATTCAATGTTTTGGCTTTCTTGGCTTGTGTCTGCCTAGGATTTTCTTGAATACTTTTTGGAATCCTGTTTGGTGCTCATGTATCTGTTAAGGTGTTCGTTGTTGTGGAATGTCTTTATATCTCCATCAATTTTCAAACAGTTTTGGAGGATATTGTTCTGGGTTAGAAGTTTTTTGTCATTAGGGCTTGAAACACTTCACTATAGTCTTCTGGCCTTTAAAGTTTGTATTACAAAATCTACAGTAATCCTGGTGGGTTTACAATTATACATTGGTTTATGCTTTTCTTTGATGTTTTTGAAATTCTGTCTTTTTCTTGGACATCTTGGATTTTGACTAAGATGTGTCATAAGGAGTTTATTTTTTTAATCATGGTTGGTGTTCTGTAAACCTTGCTTACTTGTATGTTGAAATCTTTCCCTTAATTAGGATTTCTGTAAACAAAGTTTTTGTTCCATGAGTGGACTGTTTTCTAATTTCTCTCTAACTACAATTAGCTTTAGGTTAGACTTCTTAGCATCATCTAGTAGCTATTGGATGATTTTTTTCTGTTCTCTTTTCATTTTAAGACTCTTCTGAATAATTTATCATGAGTCCCATTTTGTCCTTGATTCCAGAACCATGTCTTTACATTGGTTGTTTCTGCAATCTATGAATTCAATAAAGTTTTTTAACTCCAGGATTTCTGACACCTATTTGCTGAGTCGATATCTTTGGTAAATTTGTCATTCATGTTTTGAACTGTTCCAGCCAGCTCTTTTTCATTTTTATTTGTTTATCCCAAATTGACACTGGTGTTTCTATATTAGTTGCATCATCTATTAGGTCATTTTTTTAACTTGTCAAATTTCTTTGTCTCTTAAACATTTCATAAAGTTCTACTGCCTGATATTTACCTTCCTCTCCATTGGCACTTCTTTGATATTCTTTGAGAGAGTTAAGACACTTTGGGGGCTTTTTGTTGCCTTGTTTAATCATGTTATTGTGTTTAGACAGACAGACAGACGGACAGACAGACAGGCAGGCAGGATGCGTCTGTGCACCCTGGACTTTGAGATCAAATAGAGTAAGGAGAGAGGGGAGTTGACACAAGCATGAGGATGTTTTCAGTAGGTTCTGTTTTTCAGTGATGCATTGGTGGCTGTATTTGTACAGAACTAGTGTTTCACTCTTTAGGTACTGTATTCAAATGGATCGGGTCCTGTCATTGTGTTGTGAGGAGCGAATCTGTAGTGGATAGAGCAGCATGGACGGATCTGATCGTGCACCACTCGTGTGTACTAAGCCTTTCTCTTACACTCTCCCCCATTATCAGGCTATGCTGTGTCTGCAGAGAAGGGAAGGGAAGGGGGAAAGGGTTAAAGGGGGGATGCTTCAGTACAAGGAGAGATAGGAGAAAGAACAATAGATAGAAAGTTACATATTGTGTCAGACTGCTGGAGTCTTTTATAGTTGGATTAAAGGATTCATGTTGAGGGATTTGAAGACCTTTGTGCGGGCGGAAGCAGGATGTAGAGGGAAGGAGGTGTATTTCCGAATTGAGGAGAGCTGTGAGGTTGTCACGAGCTATTGACATTTGTGATTATTTTGTGTAAATCCCCTAAGCACACTTCGGTTAGGGGATGGCTGTGAATGGCACCGTTCAAATTATAGCGCTGGTGGGTTCCCCTTCCCTTTTTCACAAATACGGGCACCTGAGATACATTCGTCATTTCTGTCCAAGGAGTCCCACCTCTGCATTTCTAGTTCTTTCCCTCTGGCTATTAGTGCCACTCTCAGGGTGGCTTCTAGCTGCTCCCCCGAAGGTGTGGGGACTGGGATGGTGCTGTTTCCCCTTCTCAAAGATCTAGATATTTGGTTGGATCTACATGGGTCATCTCTCAGATGGAATTTCCGGTTCAGGGTGTGACGGCCTCCCCCACTTCATATCCCCTGTAGTTTTAGTGACTCTTTGAGTATCTCTGATGCACCCCTCTTCTAGTCAGCCATGGTGGATCCTCTCTTCTCCCAGGCTTTCTCTGATTTGACTCAAGTATTATCTAAACTCCTGATTGACTTTACCTTGAAGGCTCTTCTTCTGCATATTCTAAGTGTGGGGTTCAGCTCACGAAGCTCTCCATTCAGCTTCTTGAAGTGCTGTGACGCTGCTGTAAACTCCCAGTTGCGGCCACTGCAGCAGGTTTCATGGCTTGGACAGAGCACAGCTACTGTGGCCGAAGGTGTGGCCCCAGGGGAAAAGTGAGCAGGTACTCAGGGCACACTGTGCTGGGCAGGCACGAGGGCCGGGGAGGAAAGGGGCAATGCGGCGGGGCGCAATCCGCTGCTGGACCTGGATTTGGAGTCAAGGGTCCAGGATGGGGCGGGCTGGAGGTAGGGGCAACAGCGGTGACCACGACTTCTTAAAACTGTGTTTGGTTTTTTTTTCATTGTAAGAATTAGCAATTGCAAATAACAGTCTTTGTACTATTTTAGAATTAAAACCTAAGGAATACAAACAACTAGTCAAGAAATCACATCCCCTTATTTTTGTAAATTTGAATTCTATATTTGACTTTTGACTACAGGAAGCATTGCTCACTTTTTGTTTCATATTAGTATTTTCCAAAGCTGATTGTGCATGAGAATTGGAAATGACAGTCATGAACAAAGAAATGAAATGAAGAGAAGGAATAACAGAAGAATGGAGTGAGAGAGGAAAAGGAAGGAAGGAAGGAGGGAAGGAAGGAAGGAAGGAGGGAAGGAAGGAAGGAGGAAGGAGGAAGAAGGAAGGGAGGAAAAGAGGTAGGGAAGGAAGGAGGGAGGGAGAGAAGAGTGCAAAGATCTGTTGGTCGGTATGTCACAGTTTGCACAAGTGGAACAGAGGTTCAATGTGTCTTGAATGTGTCCCTGTAATATCTCATCAAATTCACTGAAGTCCACTGGGTATTGAGTGTGATTACTCATTTTTTGAAAATAAAGATAGAAAATTTTAAACAAAGTAGCTTGACCAAGTTCACAAAGCTGTCATCTGAATTATACTCTGTTAGTTTTCAACTTTCTAACTTTTTCCTCTGAGAGGATTGGTACATTTGGAAGATCAAGACACACAACAGATTTAATATTCAAAAGGCAATGATGCATCCAATACAAGCACAGCTCGCTGGAATACAATCCTCAAATGGAGGATTAAGCAAGGATAAGGGAGGACACCGGATATATATTGGAGGGTGGAATATTTACAAATCCATGGCACTATGTCATGTTTCATCCAAGCACAATGTGGTTGTACAAGAACTCTAGAGCTTGGAGTTCAGGAGCATGTTGCTGGATGACCAAAGTGGGTGGCAATAGAGATAAATTCTGGGCTGGACACTTCTGACAACAGTGTGTATTAAGTAAAACTATGATCCAAGCACAGTAGTAAACATGAGATATATTCTCTCATCTCATCATGTGAGACATATGTTATTTTTATTTATTTATTTATTTATTTTTTTGGTACTGGGGATCCAACTCGGGTCCTTGCACTTGCACAGCAGGTGGCAAAACCACTGAGCTAAATCCCCGGCCGAGACATACGTTATTTTTTACCTTAAAATAAGGGAGGATAAACAAGCCATGGCTCAAAGAAATTAAATATTTTTTCAGGGCCCACAGATGACAATGCATAAAATTCAACCCTTGTTTCTTTTTGTTATAGATATTATTTATCAACAAGCATTTAACATAGTTCATACAAAAATCATGCATGCATGTGTATATATATTTATATGTATAAACATATGCATGCATAATCATGTTTAACATAACATTTCCTTCGGTGGCAGGGTGCCTAAATGAAAATTCTTTGTAGGTCATGTTGCCCAGTCATGCTACAACCATCTTAATTCTTGTAAGGACATTATAATATTCACACATGACATGTTTCACTGAATGTGCCTCCATGGCCCAGTGAATGACACTCTTTCTCTCCCTCTCTCTCTCTATAGAGAGAGATATCTATGCAGATAGATAGATAGATAGATAGATAGATAGATAGATAGATAGATATCACATGTATATTCTAATAATAAAACAGATCTCAATTATAAATAAACTAATTTTCAATCCAAAGTCCTGTTTTCCTACAATTTAATGTAGTAATACTTTCTTAATTGTAATTTCACAAACATTTAATCATTTCTTATCACTTAAAGTAGTATTATGTAAAAATCTATAAATCAAGCTCTATATGTAGTATCTTTTATTTGTTTATGAAAAACCAGATTGAAAAATACATAAGTGAAAGATAAAGAAATATTAGGAGTCAATTATTATGAGATTCAACCTCACACTCTCTACATCAATACCAGAACAAAACAGCCACACAAGAACAGCATTCGCTTATTTATCAAGGAAGCAAGAGTTATAGTCACCCACTTTTGAAAAAAATGCTTCAGTCATGGTCTAAGAAGCATTTATGGCTATCCTTTGTTTATTATTTAAAAAGAAAGTAGGTTTAAGAAAAATGACCTACAGTTTCTGAGTTTACAAAAGGTATAAACAGAATAACTAGAGAACAAAATGAACACACTTGTGATATAAAGCAAAGTGTAAGAATTTGAAAAATGAAGTAGGAATAGAAAATAAAACAAATGGTCAATTTTAAGAAAAGAAATAATATATAACATGCAAAAGTAAATGAATTAAAGGAGCAATGAAAAGTGTTAAAACTGCAAAATAAAAGAGAGATATCAATATAGAATAGGAACATATAGTCTATGTCTCTATTATACAAAATGCTTATTGAGACACAACATTACTTGAGGAAACTGAGTCTCACAGAGATTTAAATTTCCAAATAGTGACAAAACATGTGACAATTATCAAGGAAATTCCTCGAAATTATTACAAACTTAGGAAATTTATGGTTTATTTTATAATTTCATTAAAATGTTTCATTTAAATGTTCTACAAACTATTTCCAAGAACAAAACATGATGGGATACTGCACAATTTATTTTATGAAACTCGCTTACATATGACAAAGGAAGAACCAAAAGAATGATATCATTTACTGGTGTAAATGAAAACTACAAATGAAATATTATCAAGTTGATTTCAACAGGAAATTAAAAGAATCATCTGCCTTGGAAAAGGGTCTTTAATCTTATTACAGGTAAGAATAATCTAACAAATTATATTAACATTTTAGTACAAACATAATAGGATTCACATACATGTAATGTCTCTCAACTATAATTCCCAGGTAACTGACTTGAAGATAGCTATATTCCTACTATTATAAAGCAAATGTCAACATGTCATTGCCTGTTAAACACTCATCCCAGTTCAAGTTAGTAATAAAGTTACAAGTATAATTTTGTATTTTTTGATAAATTTTTATAGATGTAAGTTTATCATAAACAGGTATAGGGAAAGGAATTATCATTTTCAACTTTTGTAAGTGATATGTTTATCTATAGAAAAAATTAAAGACAATAAAAATAAAGGAATACTAGGTAAAAATGAATTCATGGAAGAGAAATATATTTTGTACACATAATTTTCTATTTAGAATAACTTTAAGAAATTTGTGATTTTATGATTGCAATTTAGTGAGCACCCACTTTTATCAAGCATTGTCCTGAGCAAATTGAATAATCATTTTCATTCTTAAGGTAGGAAAAAGGAGACTCAGAGACATAAATTAAGCTGCATGAGCTCTTTGATCTAGAAGGTTGAAGAGTAAGCATTTGAACCTGACTTACCTAACTCCAAAGCATGATTTCTTTCTCTCTCTTTCTTTCTTTCTTTCTTTCTTTCTTTCTTTCTTTCTTTCTTTCTTTCTTTCTTTCTTTCTTTCTTTCTTTCTTTCTTTCTTCCTATTATTCCTGTGCTACAGGGTATGGAATGCAGGATCTCATACATACTAAGTAAGTGCTTCTTTACCACTGAGCTACATCTGCAGTCTCTTCATTTTATTAAAATTTTTTGATACAGAATCTCTCTAAGTATCCCAGGCTGGCCTGAAACTTGTAAGTTTCCTGCTTCTCCCTCCTGATTAGCTGGGATAAAATGCATGGGCCCACACCAATTTATTTTTTATATAACAACCTTTTATTGATACAACATATACATAACATAAAATTTGCCATGGTAAACATTTAAGTGTATAGTTCACTACAATCAAAGCCTATTTTGTTAAATATTAAACTGTATAGTATTGAAATATTCAAGAAGGTTATTATACTTGAATAATTTTACTCTTGTTGAAGATTAGTCCGGGAAATATATGAATGAGAAACTCCTGAAATACAATAGGTTGAAGAAAGGAATTTTCATGGATGAGACTTTTATTTTGGAGTAAAATTTAAGTTATGGCCTCACCTCAAAGCATATACAAAGCATAATCCTGTTGATTAAATGATTGAATGTAAAGAGGCATTCCATTAATATTTTTAAATTGAATATTTTTCTGGCTTCTAAATACCTAAAATTATAATGATTGAAAGCATTGGAAGAAAGAATAAGTTTTACTATATGACATAGAATACCTGATTGTCATGTTAATATAAACCACATTAATAGGCATATATTTTAGATGATTAAGATCATAAATATATAAAGATTTAAGTAAAGATTAGGAAAACCTCTAATATCCAAAAGAGTTGTCTAAGAAATAGAACCTCATATATTCCATACAGATGATATTAATCATAGCCCAAGTAGTCACTTGTCTAATAATTACTGTTAGACTATGTTCCAGGAACTATGTTGGATGCCAAAGGTCCAAATATCATTATGAACCCTGTGAAATATTGTAAAAAACAGATTGGAAAAATAATCAACTGTAACACCATCTGAGGCATGGAATTCACGAAGATAACAACAAAATTTCAAGAGGAGGAGGCATCCCAATACCCCACCAAGATAGTAACGATAGATAAAATGGGGGGAAACTCACTTTTTGTTTGGAATGCACAAAATGACTGTTTCTTGCCAGATAGCAGGTTATAATTATCTCTTATCTATAGTTTGCCAGGTCACTGACCTGCAAGATTACTAATGCTTCTGAGGATTACAGAAAGAGTCAAGAGAAAAATTCCTGGTTAGATGGCCTAAGAAAGAGGGCAGAACCGTCTTGCTGATTTCTTAATTCTAAGAAAATGAATCAGGGGGTCAGATAGATCATCAAGCTCTGAAACTGAAGACCTTGAAGATTAAATGAAACTGTAAACCACAGACCTACCAGAAGGCACCATGAGGTAAGAATACACAAATCAGGGACTACTGATACCGGGGATATCAGAGTGGGAAGAAGCAGAAGATGCTGGTAAACTTTCTGCAGTGTATAAGCATGCACTGACAAATAAACAGTTATCTGACCTAAATGCCAACTGTGCTCAAGCTGAGAAACCTTGATTTAACTCCTTCCTCCCAGCATTTAAGAAGTCCTACTAGTTGAGGGGAATTGAAAGTACTTTGTTGCTAACTTGAGCAGCTCTTCTGAATCTGTAATAGAACATTTGTCTGAATGAACCAAAGTCTATTATAGGAACCCAGAATACCTCCTGGATAACAGCTGATTCTTGGGTATTTGTTTTTCTTTAGTTGATCTTATTATGGAAGTTCATACCATCAGATATCTCTGTGAGTTATCTAAGTTAAGTGCTTTGCAAGAGTTAACTGATTTCTGTCCTGACACTCCTGTAATTGTACAATCTTGAGTGTCTCTTATTTTCTTAGGACCTCTAGTTCCATATCTGTAAGAAAGAATAATTGACTTAAGAAGTACCCTTTTACAGTTGAAATATTTTCTATTTGCTTCCACCCAGCACCCATTCCATATACACCATTTTGCCCCTTCTCATTACATGAAAGATCCCTAGTTTTCTACTTTTGTGTTTTTCATACTGAAAAATGGAAAACATGAAGCACTTGAGTCCTACAGGCTAGTGTGTTTTATCTACCAATGGAGAGTGTAGACAAAATGAGACATTCAATTTCTACAAGGTATAACTTTTAATTAAAACAACTTTTTATTGGCCTATTAGTGTCATGGCAGAAAGGGAGGAAGAAGAACCAAGCATACATTTCTCTCCCTTTTTTATTTGCTGTCTTTATAGTGCCTCAGCTGCATGATATAACTTTTAAAAACAACTTTGGGAAAATTCTCAAATGGCACTCATTGGCTTCAATGGTGAGAAACACAGCTTAATTAAAGCACATATCTGCATTTATATAGCACTATGTGTTTTTTTAATGATAGATGTTGTAGAGAGGGAAATGTTATAGGGAACTTTATGGGAAATAGATACTTTTATACTCTGTAATTAAATAGAGTAATTATTTTTATTCCTTTAAAGATCATGAATTACAAGGTGATACCTATGTGTTCAGTACACAATTTTCCAAAATGAGTTTACAAAATAATAAAGTGATATTTGTTCAACAGTTTTATCTCCACACTTCTAAAATATACCTGTGTTTATATATATAAACAAATATATATACACATATATATATACTTTATGAAATATATATGTTTATGTGTACCTGATATACACATTTTAAATATTTAATTCTCTAGGCATTCTGGTAGGCATTTTTAATTAATTAAATTAATTTTGAACTGATACAAAAACGTAGAAACTGTGCATATTAATGGGGTAGCATGATATTTAAATAGATGTATACATTGGCTAATAGTTAAATCAGGCTAAACATATTGGTACCATCAAGATTTTAATTATTTCTTTATGGTAAAAATGTCCAACTCTTTACTTAGTTTTTCGAAATGTATAGTACATTGCTATACCTACCTGACTGTGGATTGAAACTTCTTACTCTTACATAATTTTCAATAGTACCTATTAATTAAACTTTCCCCATCTTTCCCTTCCCTCTATTCTGTGCAGTGTCTTGTGATTACCATTCTGCTCAGTTTCTGTGAGATCTACCTTTATAGATGCCTGTCTGAGAGAGATCATGTAGTATTTTTGTCTCTGTGTTTGACTTAATTTCACTCAACATAATGACCTCCAGATACATCCATGTTTTACAAATGGCAGGATTTCATTTTTATGGCTGAATAGTATTCCAGTGTATATGTGTACTACATTTTCTATATCCATTCATCACTGTGCAAACAACTAGGTTGTTTCTATTTCTTTTTTTTTTTCAGTACTAGGGATTGAACTCAGTGCCTACACACTCAGCTATATCTCCAGTCCTTTTTATTTATTTATATTTTTATTTTGAGAAAATGTCTCAGCTGTCCATTTTCTGAGTTGGGCTAGAACTCCAGATCCTGCTCCCTTGGGCTCCCAGAGGACACCACCACACCCAACAGCCTGCAATAAGCATGAGAACATAGATGTCTCTTTAGCACACTGGTTTCATTTTTTAACATGTGCCTGGGGTGAGATTGCTAGATCACAGGATAATCCTATTTTTATTTTTTGAGGAATCTCCATACTGTTTTCTAAAGAGCCAGTATGCATTTCCATTCCTACTGACAATGTGCAGTGGTTGCCTTTTCTCCACATCTTCATCAGCCCTTGTTATCTTTAGTCTTTTTAGTAATAACAGTCTTACTCAGGTAAGACTCATTATGGTTTGATTGGATTTCCTGAAAAGAAATTAGTGATGTTGAGCATTTTTCACTGTTGGCCGCTTGTTTGTCTTCTTTTGAGAACTGTCTATTGTGTCCATTCCCCAATTTTTAGTTAGGTTATGTTTTTTTCCTATTGAGTTTATGGAGTTCTTTTTATATTCCAGGTAATAACCCCTTGTTGGATGTAGAGTTTACAAATATATTTACCCATTGTACAGGTTATTTTTTATTCTTACAATTTTTTTCAGTGTAGCAGCTTTTAGTTTGATGTGATCTTTTTTTGCTTTTCTTTCTGTGCTTTTGAGATCTTCTCCAAAATAATCCTTGCCCATTCATCTTCCCTCTCATTCTCTGCTCCTATATCTTTATGGTCAAAGGAATATAAAATACAGAATAAATAGAAAACATTCTCTGCCAATATCTACACTGAGATGACTGTGCCATCAACAATGATTCTTGGAGTAAAATTACGCAACTCCAAAAAGAAATTTTAATATACATATATTATGTGTATATTTCTTGGATCTAAATATCACTGTACTGATGGCTTTCTAGTTTTGCATTTGAAAACATGTTTGCTTTTATATTATAATTTTAAATTATATTTTATTATTAAAGTCCAATATCAGATACTTGTTTTATGAAGATTTTATCCAGTTTTTGGCTTTTCTATTATTATTTTACCAGAGCCTTTCAAAAAGTAGAAGTAATGAATGTTAAAGAAGTCCAGTATGTTATTTTTATGGATCATGATTTGGTTGTCACATATAAGAAATCTTTAAAGGAAGATCAGAATATTTACTCCAAAGCTTTCCTATAGAGTTGTTATAGTTATGACCTTAACATGTAAATCTTTAATCCACTAATCAATGTGAGATACAAATCATAGTCCATTTATTTTCATGTGAATACTTAACGCATATTCTTTTTGTTAGAAAAGCAATTGGCCATATATGCATAAACCTATTTATGGAATCTGTACTGTGCTTTGTCCAGCTTGATCCAAATATCACACTGTCTCAGTACTGTAATTTAATTTGAGTTTTGATATCAATTAACATGTCTCCAAAATTTTTCTTTTTCAAAGTATTTTGGCTATTTAAAATTCATCTTATCAGGCCAGGGATTTAGCTCAGTGGATCCACCGCTTGTTCTGCAGGTGCAAGGTCCCAAGTTCAATCCCCAGTACCAAAAAAAATAAAAAATACAAAATAAAATAAAATAAAATAAAATTCATCTTATCAATTTCTATGAAAAGGCATGCTAGGATTTTGACTGTGATAGCATTAAATCCATGGGTAGATTTGCAGAGTATTGTCCTATAAGTACATTGCCTTTCCACCCATTTACATGATATATTTTAAATTATTTAAGGCTTCTTTAATTTGTCTCAGCAAAATTTTATAGTTCACATTCTACAGGTCTTGCACATCAATTATGATGCTATTTTAAGTAGAATTTTATATTTCTGGTCTTATTTAAATGGTATATTTTATTTTAATGAATTATTGTATTTGCAGCTGATTGACGATTTCAGTATCTTATTTGCTTCCGGTTTAATAGATTTTTTTTACATTAGACTCAAAATGTAATTATCTTGTATTCTGGTAACTTGCTACGCACATATTAGTTCCCCTTGGTACATGATCATGCCAAATAAAGATAAATTTAATACTTTCTTTCAAATATAGGGAAAAAATGCTTCATTGCACAGATAAAATGTACAATACAAAGGTAAATGCAGATTTTAAAAGCAGCTTTCCTTCCCTTGGCCCTGATACATGTGAGCAACAAATATTTCATTATTAATTTGCATGTAAGCTGTAAAATGTTTATGGATACTCTTTTTCAAGTTGAATTTATTCCTTTCCACTCATAGTTCATTGAGAATTTTTGATCAAGACTCGATGTCAGATTTACCAAATGCCTTTTAGAGACACTGAAAATGATCATAAGTTCATTTATTTTCTTTTTTACATTATTAATAAGTTTGATTACATCGCTATATCTGTGAATGTTATATTAATTTTGTATTTCTGCAATAACCCTCAATTAGTAGGTTTTGTTTTTGTTTTTGTTTTTGGTAACAGGACTTGAACTCAGGTCCTTGCGCTTATGCAGCAGGCGGTGAAACCACTGAGCTAAATCCCCAGCCCCAGTAGTTTTTTATATATATTGTTGACTTTAGTTGACTGAGCTTGTGTTAAATTTGCATTGATATTCATAAAACATATTTTCTTTTATGTCTTAGTTTTCCTGTAACACTTTTGATTTCTGTATAAAATGAATAATGTTCTCATAGCGTAAGTTAGAGAATATTTCCACCCTTTTCAATTTTTTGGAAGAGATTATAAAGAATTGGGATGATACTTCTTTTAATATTAGGTAGAAGACGCTAGTGAAGCTATTTGAACCAGTATTTTTTTTTCTGAGATTTTTTATTTATCATAATGAATTATATTCTGTTCACTCTTCTTAGGATCCTACATCTTCAGTAATTTGTCTTAATAGTAATTATTTCTACTCCATCCAGTTTGAATGATCTCATTCTCTTGCGAGTCTGAGTCAACGTGTCCTTTACATGATTATAGCATTGTCCACACACCTCTGTTTTTGTAAAATGCATATTTCCCACATGAAAATATGATCTCCTTAACAACTTACATGTATTTTCCTGTGAAATAAGTAATATATTACATATAAGACTACTTTTTATTAAATGAATTAGTAATGACGTCGTTGGTCACGTATTGTTTTTTATAAACAGATGTGCTTAAAAACAACCAGGCAAGATTACATTATTATGATCTTTGCTGTTGGCAGCTGTGATGAAATAGAAGTATTATTGAATGTAGAGGTTTGGTTCAGTACTAGCTGTGTAGAGAAATGAAGACCACCCAGATGTGAGGAGAAAGAGGGCCTTTATTCAGAGCTTTCCCCACTAAGGAGCCAGCCACATTCACTTTTGCTTGGCAGAGATTCAAAGACAGGCAAGGAAATGAGAAAGCTTTACAGTAAAAAAAAATTAGAAGGCTTCACATGTGCCCTTATGAGAGATTATTTGCCTGGAGAAGCTGAAAGTGTACCATTTAAAAGTATCATTGGTTTGGAGAGTACTGCTGGCTTTCTCTGGTTGGTCATCAAAAGTGAGAAAGTGAAATGTTGTTTGGCTTAACATTTGGGACCAATTTCTTTAGAGTGGTGGTTTGACTTCCTGGGCTGTAGCCCAGAGGTTTGGGGCCAGAGTTCTCCTGTTATATCTGGTCTGACCAATTCCTATTGCTGTGCTCACTCTCTCATAGCTAGCAGGTTTGTAGTCCTTCTATGTCTATGCTTCAAGGGCTGATGAGAAACTGAAGCTCAGGAGGAAAAGGGAGTAATTTAAGGTTACATACTTGAGAAGAATCAAGAATGTCAGATTATCCTGGGCAGTAAAGTGCAGGCATGGAAACAGCCTTATTTATATAATGTGAGAAGTTTTAGAAATACAGAAGTGGGGCCACAATAAAGACCCACGGAACCAGACATTCCGGAAACGGGGTTCAGCAGCCTGTGCTTTCATAAGTCTGACAGGTAACTCATATGCATATGCTTATATGATGATTCTGAGAGGTATTGATCTAGTTAGGTTTATTATTCTTGACACTTTCAAGCTAGGCAAAAAGAATTCCCTTACCCTAAATGTGCTCCTCTAGAAGTCAATGGTGTGATGTTTAGAATGATTTGCTTAACAAGGATTAGAAGTAATCACTGTGTTTTAAATGTGAGATGCTCAAGTCCTTGCCAGGGATTTGAACAAATGGAGCTTTATTAGGACCAATGAAATGAGAATGCTTACTTCCCTAAAGAACAGTTTAAGCCTGAGCATGAAATAAATCAAAGGAAATTCTAGACTTGGAATCTGCAAATGCCATTAATTAGCAGATGAGGTATCTGGCATTTTCATTCAGTTATAAACTTGACTTGGGAGAAGAGGCATTTGCTATGCAGAGTGCTGGCCTTGCATAAAGTAGAAATACTGTATTTATGCACATCCAACACACTCATATACTAAAAAATAAATAAATAAACAATAAAAGGCACCAAGCCCCTCATTTTCCTAAACTGACAACCTAAAATAACTTCACAGAGTCATGGTATTGGGTACTTTACATCAAATCAGTGACGTGTTAATTGGAGAAAGGAAGTTATTATTATAATAAACTGAAATAATTAAATTGATTCATATATATGTAATATAAGATTAATATATGCTTAATATTATAATACAACATGAGAATAGAAAAGCATTATAAAACAAGTACATTAACTAGTATTGAGACTTTCAATGAAATAGTCTTAAAATCAAGAAAATAGCAGTAGAGCAAGGGGCTTATGATATGCCTCTGTCTCATTTGATTCACATATATCTATACATACACACACATGCATGCATACATGTATACAGGCATGTGCATACATGTATACAGGCCTGCACATACATGTAAATGCATGGACTTATACATGTATAACATTTATTACTATGTATGTGTGCATTCCCATGGTTATAAAATGTAATTATTTCTCTAAAACATCAAAAAAATTTCATAGAGTGAAATATGTTTATATTCTCCCCTTTTAAATGGGATTAAAATAGTCTATGCTGCTTACCCAAGAGCTGAAGTTTTCTCACATATTCAAACTTCTAACCTATTGTTTAGTAATCTATAAAATATTTTGAATAATGTAAAGTATTTGAACCATCCCTATTTATTTAATTTATACTTTAAAAGCCTTTAATGAATACATTTGTTAACATTATTTTGGATCATGTACAATACTGGACACAAATTGTTTTCTTCTTTTTATTGAGTTACTTCTCTTAACACACATTTCATGTATTACAAGAGTTTTTCTAATGATTTTTGTCTTTCCAGGCTTTCTACTTTCACTTGAATTATTATAAAATATATGGTGATCTACGGGAGATGATAGAGAAAACATCACCCTTGTGCACAGCTTGGCCTCAACACATAATCCTAGACATCATCTTTGCCAGAGAACAACAAATATTCAAGTGCAATATCCTCTTCAGCCTCCTATCATAATTCAAGTTTCACTCACTTATTTCCCCTGTTCCACAAAAGTATATTTCTCAGACTAGGATTTGGGTTTTAGAAACAGATGTTGAAATTTTATAAAATATTTCTATAGTATTCCAAACATGAAATGAAAACATACATGTATATATGAGTCATATATATTTGTATGCTATATATGCATATACACACATTCATGTATTCATGTCAATATATTTATGTATTTATGCATGTAGAAATTAATATCCATAGCTTATATTTATAGATTAAATAATGAGGTAGATAAGTAGTAAATAAATAGAAATATGTGGCTCTACATTATCTCCATAAAGAATCTTCTTTATTGTATGTATTAGCCAATGTTTTCATCACTAAGACACAATATCTATCAACCAGAAGTTAAAGGAGGAGACATTTAATGTGGCTCATGGTTCCAGGTGATTTAGAACGTGGTCATCTCACTGGAAGACAGAAACATCAGGCAGAAGGATATAGAGGAGCAAAGGTGCTTAGTTCATTGTGAACAGGAACCGAAATAGGAAAAGCAGAGTAGGAAAACAGTACCAGAGAGGAAAGGACAAAGACCCTTATATATTATCTGAGGTCGTGCCTCTATGGGCCACTCAGACACATTCAGGAGTATCCTTTACTAATCCTTTAGGTGGCTCCCAGACCAATCAAGTTGACAATTAAGCTTAACTGTTACACATGACAGATAAATAAAGGGTGAGTAAAAATAGCTCCTTACAAAGCTTATGTCTTAATCAGAAGAGAGAACATATAAACAGACATGATAACTGACAAGAATATTTCATTATCTGTTAAATAATTAAATACTTAATGTCAACCAATTAAAATAATATAAATCTTAAAAGGTGATGATGTAAATCCCAGAATACAGAGAAACACATACCTGTTGTGATACTGAATAAATAACAAGAAGGATCCTTTATGCAGTGACTGGAAGTGATAGTGAAGACAGCATGATTAAGGCAATGGATGGACAAAATGGAAAGAGGCGTGAAGATGAAGAGGCTTTGTCCAATGAGAAGGGCAGTGTGCTGAAAGGTTACACAGGAGAGACAGATAGGCGAGTTGAAATAAATCAGGCAATTCAGGCCTCTTAGTTATAGACTATGAATCAGAGAATAGCAAATGATGATACTGCTGACATAGAAGGGGTCAGCTCAAAGTGGATCATGTGTAATTTCAGTTTGACTATGCTCTGCAGGTGGCAAGAAATCCTTGAAATGAAGGGGATAGTTTGGAGGACAGTATCGTGAGTCCTGTGAAAAGTTACAAATTCATAACTGCAGTAATGGAAGAAAGGATATTGTATGGAAACATAAGAAGGAACTCTGAAGAAGAAAATCATTAGAACTTGACAAGTGTGTATATGTGTGTGAAGGGAAGGGTTAAACACTGAATTGAAGCTCGCTGACTTCTAGGAGAATGTTGACAGTATTAAGAAAAAAGTCAATTGGGGTAAGTTGCTTTAAAAAACAAAACAACTTGAATTTCTTGAATGGCCAGCAATGTTAAAATTTCTTCATGTACTTTTGGTTTTTGTCTTTCTTCATCTGAAAAATGTCTGTTCATTTCAGATGCCCATTTCTTGATTGGGTCTTTAAATTGGGGGGAAAGGCTAATTTTTGGAGTTCTTTATATATTCTAGGTGTCAGTCCTTTGTCTGATTAGTAGCTGACAATTTATTTTTGCATTCTATAAGTTTTATATTTACTCTGTTGGTGATTTCCTTTACTGTGCAGAAGCTTTTTAATTTGATGTGATCCCATTTGTTGATTCTTGGTATTATTTCTTGTACAACTGGGATTCTTTTCAAAAAGTCTTTTGTCTACATCTATGTCTTCAACAGTTTTACCTATTTTTCTACCAGCAGATTAAGTGTTTCTGCTCTAATATTTAGATCTTTGATTCATTTTGATTTCAGTTTAGTGAGTGGTGAGAAATATAGGTCTAGGTTGAATCTTCAACTTGTGAGCAGCTAGTTTTCCCAAGACCATTTGTTAAAGAGGCTATTTGTCCTCCAGTGAAAAGATTTGGCCCCTTTGTCAATGATAATGTAATTGAGTGTGCCTAGAGATGTTTTTGCATTCTCTATTCTGTATAAACAAGTCTGATTGATGGAGTGATTGCCAATACCATACTGTTTTTATCATTAAAGCTTTGTAGTATAACTTGAAGGCTTGGACTGTGATATCCTCTCCTTTATTTGTTGCCCAGAATTGCTTTTGCTTTTCTATGTCTCTTCCAGTTCCATATGAATTTTAGGATTCTTTTATCCATTTCTATGAGGAATGCTTTTGCTATTTCGATTGGCATAATGTTAAATCTGCGTAACAGCTTGGGAAGTGTAGCCATGTTGATGATATTGGTTATACTTTTCCAGAAACAGGGAATATCTTTCCATTTCTGATATCTTTGATTGCCTTTTTCAGAGTAATGTAGTTTTAATTGTAAAGGTTCCTTGGTGAATTAACCAGCTAACCACTTAACCAGTTAACCAATTAACCACTTTATTAATTAACTACTTCCTTGGTTAATTCCTAAGAATTTCGTTTTTCTTGATGCTATTGTAAAGGTATTGTTTCCCAATTTTCTCTCTGGGTGAATTTGTTTTCTGGTATACAGGAACATTACTTTTGAGTGTTGAGTTTATATCATGCTACACTACTGAATTTGGTTATTAGATTTTAGAGCCTTTTTGGGGATTTTTGCTGCCTTATATGTAGAAGATCATGTAATTTGCAAATAATTACAATGTAATATTTTCCTTTCCTATCAAAATCCCTTTTATTTCTCTCTTGTCTCATTGCTCTGCCTAATCTTTTGAGAAGTGTATTGTAGAGAACTGCTGATAGTAGACATCCTTATCTTCTTCCTGATTTGAGAGATAAAGCTTTTGGCTTCTCTGTTTAGAATGACTTTGGCCACTGGTTTGTTATAGATGGCTTTTATAAAATTGAGAAAAATGCCTTCTAGTTCCATTTTCTTCAGCGTTTTTATCATGAATGGATGTTGGATTTTTTCGGGTGCTTTTTCTGCATCTATTAAGGTGATCATGTGATTTTTGTCCTTGCTTCTGTTTATGTGGTATATACACTTATTGTGATATATACACTTATTGATGTGCCTATGTTGAACCATCCCTGCATCCCTGGAATGAATTCTACTTAGTCATGAAGTATGACTTTTTTGATGATTTGATATGCTCTATTTGCCAGTACCTTGGTGAAGTTTTTTGAATCTGTGTTCATTAATGAGATTGGCCTATAGTTCTTTTTGGGGGAGAGGGTCTTTTTTCTGGTTTTGGAACTAGGTAATGCTTGCTTTCAAGAATGACTTTGGGTGTACTACTTCCCTTTCAATTTTATTAAAGAGTTTGTGGAGTATCAGCCTTAGCTCTTCTCAAAGTTCTTGTAGAATTCTACAGTGACTCCATTGGGACCTGGGTTTTTTTTAGTTGGTAGATTGTTTATTAGTTTCTCAATTTCACTGACTGATACTAGATTATTTGGCATTTTAATATCTTCTTGGTTAAACTTTGGTGGTTTGTATGTATTTAAGAATTCATGCATGTTTTGTGAATTTTTCGTTTTATGCAAGTATAGGTTCTCAAAGTAGCTACCAAAAATCTGGATTTTGGCAGAATCCCTTGTGATTTCAGCTTTCTCATTTCAAAGTGCATGGATTTGGGTCTTTTCTTTCCTCTTTATTTTGGTAAGATTGCCTAAGAGTTTGTCCATTTTATTTAATTTTTCAAAGAATCAAGTCTTCATTGATTTTTTTTGTATTTGTTTTAGTCTCAATTCTAT
This sequence comes from Heterocephalus glaber, assembly GCF_053883595.1. Classification (NCBI taxonomy): domain Eukaryota; kingdom Metazoa; phylum Chordata; class Mammalia; order Rodentia; family Bathyergidae; genus Heterocephalus; species Heterocephalus glaber. The sequence continues at coordinate 14,006,468 of NW_028258325.1, read as the reverse complement.
TTATTTCCACTCTGATCTTTATAATTTTCCTCCTCATGCTAGCTTTGGATTTGGATTATTCTTGTTTTTCTAGGACCTTGAGGTGCATCATTTGGTTATTTATTTGAGCTCACTTGTTTTTCTAATGTGAGAATTCTTCACTATAAACTACCCTCTTAGGCCAGCTTTCATTATGTCCTGTAGGTTCCAATATGTCATACTAGCGTTATTGTTTAATTGTAGTAAGTGTTGAATCTCTTCTTTAATTTTATCTCCAGAAAGTATGGCTGTCTTTAAGAAATCAGCCAATAACAAATGTTTGTGAGGCCTTGGGGAAAAGAAACCTTCTTCATTGTTGGTGGGAATGTAAGCTGATATAACCACTATGGAAATCAACATGGAGAGTCCTTGAAATGCTAAAAGTAGAAATTCCATTCAACTCATCTCTCTCTCTTCTAATGATCTTCCCCAAAGAGTTAAAGACATCATATCACAGTGATGTGTGCATACTCACATTTATCAGAGAACAATTCATAAAAGCTATATCTCAGAAACATCTTATATGTCCATGAACAGATAAATCAATAAATAATATCCCTTTGTACAAAATGGATAAAGAAGGATAAACTTGAGTCATTTGTAGAAAAATACATGCACCACAATGTTAAGTGAAGTAAATCAGACATGCAAGCTTAAATATCTCATGCTTTCTCTTATAAGAAAAACAATATATAAATAAATTATAAAAGAAAAGAAAGTAAACAAGAAATAAAGGAAAGAGAGAAAAGAAGCTATTGTAATCCAGGATGGACAGTGTATCTAAAATTGTACATTGATTTAGTATAAATTGTCTAATGTGTTTTATGTTTTTTACCTATTAGTCTGTTTGTTCATCTATATGTATAATAATTAACTTTATAAGGATGTACATAAATAAATGAATCTGACGCTGGCAAAAAATAGGGAGTGGAGAGGAAGGAGGAAATAAGAATTGAAATATGTTATATACATGTACCAATTTTCCACAGTAAATATAATCATTATATATTGCAAACATATGCTAATAAATTTTTTTTAAAAGAAACAACACAAAATAAAATACATTGTAGTTTCAAATGAGAAATATGTGAACATATCAAGACAATGCCTTGTGTCCAAAAATCCAGCTTGAAAACTGAATTATTTAGTTATCAGATGCACAAGTCCTGCAGGAAAAACCCAGTCATTGCACTCATTTGCAGTGAAACTATGACCAAGCAATTTAGTTTCTTACTTATATTTTTCCCTTGTAAAATAAAGTACAATTTACTGTGCTCTTATAAAGATCAAATGAGATCATTTCTGTAAAAGTGCTCTTTAAACTTTTTGTTTTTCCAACTATAAATTCATGTTATCATCTGATTAAATTAGCACTGGCAGAGCTCTAACCCTAATGAACTTTGTTGGTTCAGCCAGTCCTTGAGCATGGACACAAATTTATATATTACATTGAATATATGTAAATATACATTTAAAATACTCTTTATAAGCAGAAATGACTTTAAGGATAGATATACTTCCTTAAAGAGAGAAAGCAAATAAACAAAAAGTAAAATTGGGGTAAAGGGTGGAACTTAATTGATAAGACCACATGAGGACCACTAGGAGAACTTTGTGGACCATTATGCAGGAAGACTAGATAATTTTTGAAGAACAGTAAAAAAATAGTAAAAAAAAAAAAAACCCCACACATTGGAATTGAAAAATTAAAACTCTGAAAAGAGAGAAGGGCACCGGTACTTTCAGTAGATATTCAGATTTAGTGGATATAATAAATATGGTAAAAATATATACCATATTTCTGAGTGGCAAATACCAATAAACTAACTAAGCCACTCCTACAAAACCAGTTTACTGTTATGAAAAAGGAAAACTTTTTTGTAAGATGTAATTTTAATTTTCTTTGTCACTGTCCCAGAGGAAGACATCTTAAATTTCTTGAATGAAAATCTTATAAAATATGGGAAGATTCAGCATGTCCCTTGGGCAAAAGAACAAAAAACTAAGTCATAAGAGAGGGAAGAACCTCTATTCTAGGGTAATGATATAAACTATGGTACAAACAGAACACCAGTAGCAATAGTTATAGTAAAGAGCAAGAGCCAAATCTGAAGTCATTCAGCAGCAGAAGGAAGATGACAAAATCCACGAGAGAAAGAGTGAGACCGAACAGAATATGGAGTAGGGAGCAGAGGTAAATAGGGCAAGGTGTTCAAATGACTTCGTGAGACTAAGGCTTAGAGTTAAACTGCAATAATCATCCACACCATTGACTGAATTCCTTTACCACTTACAGGATGATTCTATTACATGTGTATTGACAATTGTTCATGAACTGACATATTTCAGATGGAAAGTAAAAGCTATCAATTGTTTTGAAAGCAAACAACTAAAAGTGACCAGTGAAGAATGGAGATCTTCCAGTTCTGATGAACCAAATAAACTCAGAAGTATCTCCTAAAGAAGATCCTGAACTCTGTTTTTAAAAGAAAAAGAAAAGGTACACTATTTTTCTAGTTTCTGAGTTCCTCAGGAAATAAATTGTTCTGGAAGAACAAATATACTACACAAATGACATAAATGCTAAAATGTGGGCACTAGTAGTGCATAGACAAGAAAATACCTGCTAATTTTCCTTGCTGCACATTTTTCCTACCCCAGTCTCCACCATACGTCACTATTTTCTGGAGTTCATTGTCAAATGCAAGGCCTTCTTGCTAAAAATGCCTTCCCATTCTAACATGCCTACTTGGGGTGGGGGTTTAGCTCAGTGGCTTCTTACCTGCCTTGCAAGCACAAAGTCCTGAGTTTGAGCCCCAGTACCAAAAAAAAAATGCCTACTTCATTTTTGCCTCCACAAACTTGTCAAAGGGTAGAAGAGGTTAGAGACCTTTATTTATGCTCACATGAGGAGAAACTCTAGTTCAAAGATAATGAGAAAAAACAAGAAATTATAATCAATGATATGGAAAATGAATTGCAATTAAAATATAGTTACCAAATCATATATAATCTTTTATGCAGAATGAAATATAACAAATACAAAGTTATTTTAATAAATTCAAAAATTTTCATAAAAGTAAATACTATTTTCTAAAAATCATTCATTTATATTAAAATAAGTATATACAGATATTTGTTTGAATCAGTGGAGAATAAAAACTGTCTTAGACTAAGAACCAGAATGATATTTACTTGTGAAAAATTTGAGTCATATTAATCAATTAAAATAAAAGGATAGAAGAAAGACCAGATATCATATATTGAAAATTAACTGAATTTTTTGGCACTGTAACTGCAAGCACAGATTTTTTTAGAAGGTCACTGGTGGTTTTGAGGATGAAAAGTTACAAGATTTAAAGCAATGCTATGATTTTTCAGAATTTCTCAAAGAAAATAATTTGTCCAATACACACTGAAATTATAATAGGAAAAACAACTAGAAATATGCAGAAGAACTAGATGCAGTGGATAAGCAGAGATCTATGGGTTGTGGTTTATCAAAGTGAAGACTATTAATTCTTTAAAAGAGTGATAACCTGGAGAGAAGGGATATACAAACTCAGCAGTAAAGGACACCCGCTAGGTTGTGCGGCCCAAGAACAGCCAGGCATAGAAAGACACCACCTCTGTGAAGTTAACAGCATGTAGGTGTTGGTAAGATAACTTTAAACATCCATGCGGTTTAAAGAAGGAATTTACTAAACAATGATACACATACCTGAAACATTTTCTTGAAAATTTATGAATCTTTACTTTACTAATAATTTTATTTAATGCCAGAGTCTTTTCTTTAAACATGGTCGCCTAATGGATAAGGTAAATGTAAGAATGCGAGGAGGCCAAGTGAGGAGATTTGAGGCAAGTTAATCGAAGTTGCAGATTATGTTACCATCCTCATTGGTGAGCAACCCCTTTTCAGTAAGAGGATTTACACCCACCACCCCCTCTCATATCCACAGCTGCCACCACTGCCCACACTCTGGGCCATGACGGTCCTTTTGCAGGAGGGACACATGGTGGGTGGACCCATGACCTGACAGAGGAGGAGATAGCTCTGAAGGGACACTTTAAGACTACTGTATGCTTCAGACAGCTCTCTGGTTCTTTATTCATCCCTTAAAAATGATGTCATCGAGACAAAGGCCTCCGCTTCAGGCTGGGACCCAGGATGAGAAAATAGATCAAGAACAATGGCATCCAACATCCAGAGGCCTGCACATGTGTCAGTGAAAAGCAAATTGTCCTCCTAAGACCCTGAACTCCCAGGGTAGTGATAACCTCAGGGCTCTGTAGGGGAAGCTAAGTAATGGAGGTTTAGTTTCTTCATAATGGCCAGCACATAAGAAAACCAAAATGACTGTGCTGCCACATGACAGGCGGTAAAGGGGGCACTGGGACCCAGAAACCTGGGCAGCTATGTGGAGAGACTGCCTGGCCATCACGTGAGAGAACAGTCAGCTGTTTCTCTCATCTCCCCAGCCACCTCACAGATAAGGTCCTGGATAGTAACTGAAATTTTGTTTTTACCAAGTAGTTGTTTTATTTTATGTAATGTCCTCTGAGAATTGTACAAAGCTTTACATTTCCTTTTTCACTTTTAGTACTAGAAGCTTAGAGACAAATGTGAAACTAGCCCTTCTTTAGATAATGCGGATATTTAGGTTTTGCACTTTTATATTTCTGTCTCCATTTTCTCTTCCAGTCCTTCCATTTGTATTTTATTTTTCTTTATAACACTGATTCTATGTAAGCACGTGTGAAGTGGACATAATTTTTCTTTTACTGCTTTGTCTCTTTTTTAACAAGTGATATACATGAACAGATAGATATGTGAAGACTAAAGTATGAAATTATTGAGTGCCCACTATGGGCTATAAATGCTTTAAATATGCTTAATGCTTTCCAAACCATTGAGATCTATACTAGTATACCAATTTATCAGAAGGGAATATGGATTGTCATAGATGTTAAGCATCCTGCCCACAGTGATAAGACATGAAGGAAGCAAAGCACTCAGATGCCTGTGACTCCAAAAATCATCTGCAATTGTAAAGTTTCTAAATTACCCAGCTCTGTACAATAGAGGTAAAGCTGATTAAGTTTTATGATCAGTAGTGGTAATAGCTTATGTGACTATAAATGAGAATGATCAGGTATCTCTGAATGTGTCAGGTTGTATATTTCTTTAGTACTTGCTATATTGTGCCTTTAAATTAAAGCCCTGTAACATCCCATGCAACCCATCATTAGCTCTTTACAAAGCCAAAGATTCTTGGGCATCCTTAACATGCGTCCCCACTGCTTTGATCATAAAATTTCAAAACCATGCCAAGTTTTTCTCTGATTGCATGGCATGTAGCCCTTCTTAGCTTTTATTTTTGTCTTTATGCAAATAAACAAAGGCCTGGAACAGGATACCAAATCAAAGATGAAAGTCTATTTATGAGAATGCCAAAACAACTTGTTGTTTATCCTTGTTCCTCATACTCCACTTTTAATTCTTCAGAGATAGGAACAATGACACTAAATAGGAGTAATTTAGGCTGAATATCAGCTAGAAATAGCAAGCAGATAGATGGCTTTGGAGAAAAAATTTACATAAAATCTTACAAAGTCTAAAACTTGATTGATCTAAACCAAATTCAAACCTAGTGTTCACTGAATTTGCAATATCTGGCATTTGATTGTGCATTACCTACATTATCCAATTCAATCTTTTAAACAACAGGGCAAAGCTACCACTATTGTCATTACCATTATATAGATGAGGAAACTGGCAGGGCAGTAGGTTTTTACTTGTGCAAGTTAATGTAGCTGGGATGTGGCAATGTCAGTTCTCTCAATGCGTATCATTAAAGGACCCAGTTTACCTATAATCTGGATTAATGCCTTACTATTACAAATAATCCAGGAGCAATATTATTATTTTATGATAGAATAAGTTAAATATAGACTGAATGTCCCTCCAAAAAGTTTAAGAACAGAGGTGTTTCACATTTCGTTGTTGCTGAAATTGAAATGTTTGCTAGTAGATTTTGCAGGTTTAACATCCATACTCTAAAACTCTAAAATCAAAATGCTCCAAAATTGGAACCTTGTGGGCATCATGTTAATGCTCAACATTTTCAGATTTTGGAACACTAAAAATTTCAGATTTTTGATTTAGGATGTTTAACTTGTAATATGCTTACCATCTCTTTCCAAATTCTATTTAAAATTTTAGTCTTCTTAGAACGTTCAAATTTAATCTGTTTTTCATTAGCATCGTAAACCTATCATTTTTTTCTTTTTTCCAAACTCATGATTAAATCCATGAGGTATATAACTATTGATTTGAGGAAAACATCTAGATTTCTGTAAATTCTTGATGGGCCAATTGAAATGAAAGACGTCTTCATCTACTTTTCCAGGGATTAATTCAGGTTTCTGAAACTATCACAACTATTCACCTATGTGTCCTGTGCCATGAGAATTTGTTGAATAGTGATTCAAACAGTGGAGGAATGATGGCTTTTATTACATAGTTTCAGAAATATTATCTCCTTCCTCTCTCATTCAATTCTTAGCACTGATTACTACTGAAAACAATCTGATAAAGATTAAAAAAAAAATTCAGTACCAAACACAATATGTTACTGGTAAAGGAATAAACCTATAGAAGAAAGAATAGACCAAAGAGCCCATAAATAAGCCCCCATGTACATGGTGAACTGATCCTTGATAAATGAGCAAAGCCAATACAATAGTGCAAGGATAGTCTTTGCAACAAATGGTGCTACATCTGGTAAATATCCACAGAGCCCAAAAGATTCTGGCAAGGCATTAAAACTTAAACAAAGATTAACCCAAATGGTTCATAGAATTTAAATGTAAAATGTAAAACTATAAAATTCTCAAAGGATAACATAGGAGAAATTCTATTTGATCTTTGGTATGGGAAGGTTTCTTTGGATGCAACACCATAGCTACAATCTATAAAAGAAATAATTGATAAGCTGAATTTCTTTAAAATTATAAAACTTTTTTCTGAGTAATACAATGTCAAAAGCATAAAAAGACAAGGCACAAACTGAGGGAAAATATTGGCAAAGGACACATTTGCTTAGGGACTATTATGCAAATTATACAAGTAATTTAGAACTGAACAGTAAGGAAACAAGCCATTTAAATAAGTAGGCTAAAGACCTTAAAAGACTCTTCACAGAAAAGATAAACAAATGGAAAATAAGCATATAGAAAGATTTCCTATACCCTGTATCACCGAGCAAATGCAAATTAAAACAAGATACTAGAACATACTTAAATACTGAACACTTACACATACCACCAAATGATGGCAAAGGTGTGGAACAACACCAATTCTCATTCATTGCGGGTGGGAATGAAAAATGGCACAGCCAGTTTTTAAAATACTTTGTCAGTTTCTTACAAAATGAGACTTACTCTTAAAATACAACTTGGCAGGGACTGGGGATTTAGTTCAGTGCTGCTGCTGCCTACCTTGCAAGCAAGCTCAAGGTACTGAGTTTGATCCCCAGTACAAAAAAAAAAATAAATAAATACATCTTGGAAATTATGCTCCTCCTTATCTACCCAAAGGAAAAGAATCCTAATTCCTATACTTGGACACAGAAGTTTATAGGAACTTTATTTATATTTGCTCAAATTTGGAGAAAACAAAATGTCCCTCATAAGGTAAAAATGGAAAATAAAATGCAGTATGTGAAGACAATGAATTATCATTCAGTGCTAAAAATAAACACACCTTGAAAAGACATGGAGGATCATAAATGCATGTTACTAAGTGAAAGAAGCCAATTTTAAAAAGACTACATATTCCATGATTCTAATTGTATGCCATTCCAGCCAAGGAAAAACTACAGAGTCCATAAAAGGTTAGTGCTTGAGGTTGGGGAGGAAAAGGTGGATTAAAGAAAGGGTTTTGGAGCTTTGAGAATACTCTGTATGAAACAGTATTGCTAGATACATGTCATTATATGTTTGTTCATATCCATCTACAGAGTTCACAACGTGAGTGAACCCTAATGTAAGTAACTGACTCTATGATAATGATGTGTCGGTGTAGGTTCATTGGTCATCATAAATGTACCATTCTAGTGAGAGATATTTATAACAGAGTGTGCTATGCATGCACAGGGGCTAGAATATATGGGAAGTCTCTTTATGTCCCTCTCAATTTTTCTGGGAACCGGAAGCTGCTCTAAAATATAAAATCTGTTAAGGAGAAATACCTTGGGCGACTGCACAAAGGAAGACACTAGGCTCTTGATGACATGATTGAGCCATTTTCTCAACCAACCCTACAGGCTTCCCTACTTCCAGATTCTAGTTCGAAGAACAATCTATTCCTTAAGGTGCACTTCAGTTGGAGGCAGGTTTTCACTTGTATTTAACTGAAAACAACTAATTCGCATTTCTGAGATTCTTATCAATGCTATGACTGTGATATGGTTTCAGAGTAAAAGCTCAAATCTTGACCTTCATATTTTGAAGTGTATGGTCTTCAGAAAATGATTTAACCTCTCTCAGTTTTAAGTTTTATGATCTATAAAATGAGTCTTACTTGGCATTATTGTTACCTTGGGCTATGTGGTCCAGGGATGTTTTTCAGTTTCTCCTGTGCCATGAAAAAAGAATTGGATGCCACACAGGATGGCAAGTTTACTAAAGGGAAAACATACTGGGAGTGAGTAGACAGGTGAAAGGAAAGTGGCATGTGCCCCAGGTGTATGGTGTATTCCTTTAAGTGTCACACTTCTTTAAAGGCCCTTCCCATTGATGTCATCCAGAGCATAATTGACAGTGTGATTGGCAAGGTGTTGATTATTGTCCATCTCATCTATTGCACATGTCCTTTCCCATAATTCACCCTGATATCACAGTATGGCTAACATGCAATCCATTTGCATGAACTTTTCAATGAGCTCCAAGGGAAGACAGGTTACTTCAGGGCTTGTATAGCAGTCTAGTGTGCCTGCACCTTGGCTTGGAATTTTTGGAATTTTCCTAGGCAATCCTAGGATCCTTTGTTTCCCCTATTTGGATCACAGTGTGGTAAACTCTGGGGTGGGGTCCAGGGTTGGCCCTGAGCCATTGACTAGTTTCTTGTGAATAGAGAGGAGCAGTCCTGCAGTGAGTGGAGGGGGGCAATCCCATAGCCTTGAACAGTGTTGCCTGTATTTTTATGTGGGTATGAAATAAAATATCATGGGTAAAATATCTTGCATCATTCCAGTTTCTCAGTAAATATTGTACATAATGGGAGACAAAGAAATGTTTCCATTAAGTTCTTCAAACTGAGTCCATATAATTTCAGAAATATGAATTGTTTGTGTCCCTTTTGGCACGAAGCCCTATTTGGTTGTATTTTTCTTTTGGTAGTAGTTTTGAGAACTATGATTGTTTTGTCTCTTCTAAAATGTTATTCTTTTGAGAGAAACTTGTTTTCTGCCTGAACTGTAAGCTCTCGGGCCATGCAAAACAAGGTTTTTTATAGCGTGGGGACTTGATACATCATTGTTTCTTCACATATAAACATGCATTGTGAGGCATTGAGCAAAAGAAAATAGCAAGCAATGAAGAGAGACTCAGGAAAATGCATCATTTACTCAGGGGTGTTCATTACTCTCAAGTTAGTAACTGTCATACGCATGAATTCCTATTGTTAACTTGAAATTCCCTGGGCTCAAAGGGATTGTAGAAAATGAAGATGAGATAGGATATACTTTGAGCAATTGCTATGTATCAGGCACTAGTACAAGCTTTAACGCTTTTTTACACCTATTAACTCTCAGAACAGCAATGATTTTTTTCCTTATTCATGGCATCATTCACCAGATATTTATTGAGTCATGGACATTGTGCTAGATCCTGATGAGTTGCTGTCTGTCTGTTACTATTTTTTTCAACTTAACAGTAATCATAAGAGAAAATTGGCCAAGTTTAAATTATTTCTAGTCACATTAAGAAAAAAGAAGTGAAGTCATTTGCCCCAGGTTATCTGCAGAGTATGCAGAGTACTGGAAAGATGCAGTGGGAAACGAAAGGTAATTTCTGACTCTAATAAATTTCACACCATTCAAAACATACTCTATGGATATTTAGTGAATGAATAATTGATTCTGAAAACAAGTCTATCTTCCTCCTTTTTTCATGTCATCTCATTATTCCAAGCTACATTTAAGTAATCTATGTTTTAGTTATTACCCTGACAATATTAAATACTCTATCATAAATGAATTCTATGTTTTTGACATAGTCAACTCCTCTCCTAATGTAGTCATTTTAAAATTTTAAAAAATCATTTTTATGCTGCCATGGTTAGATATTGAAATAAAAGCCTATTTAATTATTTTAAATTTCATTTTACTCTTTTGATTTGGGAAGTACATGAGAATTGTATCTTACATTTTTCCTATAATAAGAAATTAAAATCATGAGCCCAATTAAAATAAAAAGCATATAGATTTAATTAAACCAGAGTAAAAGAATATACCAAAATCTATCTTTCCCCAATAAATCATCAACAATTATTTTAATTCAAAATAAGAATAATCAGTTGCCCTAAGAATTTTCAGGAAAATGAGTAGAGAAAGGAATAAGAATTGTCAAAAATAAAAAATAAAAAACATAAAGCAAACAACAAATCAGTCTGGAAAACATTCCAGCTGATTTAATGTTATGGAACAGTTTGTATTTCCCAGATCTCAACCTCAACAATTTCTTCTGTTTTCAATACACAGTAATCTACTTTAAATTTTGCCTTGATCTGGCACCCATTGTTTTAGTCATACTTCATATAAAAGTAGTTAAATCAGTCATTTTCAATCTCATGTCCACATGTTTGTGGATATATTTGTATACATTGCTACGAGGATAGATTTTGTGGCTTCTTTAGGATTTCCAAATGAGTTCATGATTAAAAATAGTTAAGAAGGACTGATTTACTGTTAGTTTCTTCTTGCCTTTACCATCCTTCAATATTTGCCCACACATTATTGTTGTAGGCCAAATCCACAAGCTCTGTAGCCAGTTGGTCTGGATTCAAAATTCCTCCTCTAAAACTAATGCTCTGTTACATTGGACATGTTATTTAAACATATTACATTGGAATATTAATATTACTTGTATCATAAGGTTTTGAATAATACTGAAAGATTTCATGAAAGTAAATGTCTAGAATAACACCTGGAACGAAGAAAGTATTATACAAGAATTACTATTATGCATGTATTATGAAAGAGTAAGACAGTGTGATGTACGCATGAGTACTATGTCATCATTACTGCAAAAGTCCATGATACCAACAGTTATTCAAATGTGTTTCCAAACTATATTCCCGAGAGCATTTGCCTTTGAGGTGTTATGGATATTACATGATCCTCTGTTAAACAAACAAATAATTTTGAGACTCAGTGCATATTTGTTCTGGAAAATTTAAAATACATACTAGTTTTTTTAGAAAACTATAAGGACATTTTAATTAAATATGTTTAAACTCATTTAACCACATATGATTCACCACACCACCATTTTCTGGAGGGAATGCCTCTTATTTTCTTGTGGGGTACACATTTAAGTAATATAATCCTACTGTATGGTGGTCACTTCACTGCTGAAAATGAGGTGGTACCAGTGTCTAATTTTTTCTTCAGCTGGTATATAAGAACACAGTTAGTATTTGATACAGTAATTTCCAATGTTGATTGGCTCAATTATAGAGTTCTATATTCTTAGAGAGCTGGGAAAAATAGAAAAGCCTCTCTCACACACCTAAAATATACACACAGGAAAATTCTTTTGTGAAATTGCCTAGTATTCAAGTTCTGATCATTTGAGGGAAAAACAAGAATTAAAGGCCACTGACTAGTAATTTCAGTATCTTCATCTTCACTTACCTCAGGAGGGGATGCTGTAGACAGCAGTCACTTCACCAAAACCCAATATCAAAGTATGTGGTTTAAGTTAACAATCTTTTGTGTTGTTTTTGTCAATTCTGTCTATGGGATATTTATATTCTTTCTGCATTTTGTTATCAAACGTAGATTTGTGAAAAGAGTTGTAATTAGAGATGTGTAGTAGTTCGCCTTTATCCACAGGGAATACATTACAAGACCTCTAGCAGAAGTCTGAAACCACAGATAACCACTAATATTTTCCTACACATTTTGTTAAAGTTTGGATAAGTGTTCCCTATAGGCCATGTGCTAAAATTTAGACACTTGGCCTAGTGGTTCTGGTGGAGATTCGAGGATCTTGATTCAAGAAGTGCGAGGAGTTCTAAGGTGATTAGAAGTGGACCCCTGAAGGAGTGTGTAGTACTCTGGTCTCTTCTTCTGCCTGTCTTTTTGCAGCCATTCATTAGGTGAAAGAACTTTCCACCATGTGCTCCTTGTCATGATGAACACTGGCACCATGGACCCAAGGCCACAGGGTCCTTCAGTCACGGAATGTGAGGCCAAGAGCATGCATAGGGTGAACATTATAAATTCAGCATTTTAAGAGATAAGTAACAATAAAATAGAACATTTACAACAATGGACTGTGATAAAATTCATGTGAATGTGTTTTTACTTTCAAATTATTATACTGCACTGTATTTTTCAAATTGTTTTTGACTGAGCCACTGAAATCACAAAAAGCAAAACAGTGAATAAGAGTGAAGTACTACTCAGGTTAACTTGAAGCCTGTCATTCAAGATTTTCTGAAAACATGTCTATATTAGTTTCTTAGGGTCTCCATAAGAAATCACCATAAGTTGGTGGCTTAAACCAAGAGAAATTTCATCTGTCAGAGTTACGGAAGCTAAAACCCCAAAGCAAGGTATCTATGGGGCCACTCTGCTCCTGCAGGATCCAGGAACTTAACTGAGTACCTCTTCCAATGGCTTCTGACCCCAGATGGCCTCGCCTTCACATGTGCTTTCTATGACTCTCCTATTCTTATAAGAGTGCTAATCACTGGATTTAAGCACAGAATACTTTTATCCAGAGATCTTTAATTACATGTGTGAAGACTCAATTTCCAAATGAAGTCATATTCCAGGATTGATGTTTTCATTAAGAAGCAGTATTCATATAGCTGTAATACCTTCTATGCCATTAATTTCTCATATTTTTATAAAAAGTATAAGCTAACCAGTTAGGATTCTTACTTACTCTTAGCTAAAGTTATGGTGGACACTGGTAGAGAAAAATAAAGTGAAAACATATGCTAGGAAAATGCAAAACATATTTAGGCACATGGGTTTGAGAACTTCAGGGACCTACAATGTTTCCAGATAACTAGATAAAGTCAAAAATATAGTATATATGTAACACTATAGTTCGCGTACCCTAAAAGGAAAGAACTTATTTTGATAACAGCTTCAAATTCACAGAGATACTAACCTTTCAAGAAGTACAACAGTGACCTAGAAGAGAAAGGAAAGAAGGGAAAAGAAAAACTATGAGAAAAGGAAAATCATGGAAACGAAGTCTTTGTAAATAGGGAAGGGTGGAGGGGGTGAAGGGAGGGCAGGGGAAGGGGGGAAAAGTAAGAACCAAGATGGGTCATATAAAAGTATAAGATCCTAATGATGAATGTAACTGTATTGTATACCTAAAATGTACCAATAAACTTAATGGGAAAAAACAGAGAGGGAGAAATTATAACGATTGAGATTACATTTGAGAACTTGGGGACTTTAAAAACCTAACCTTCCATTGTTCCCTTACTCTCTTCTCAGGGATTCACAAGCTCACTCCACTAAATCAATTTAAACTAGGGAAAAGAGCATTTGTTAAATTGTATGGGCCTAAGAATTCCAGCACCAGTCATGACAGACATGAAACTATGAAACACTGAGAAAATTAATACAGTGTGCACAGTCCCCATGGCTGTCAGGAATTAGACAACATTCAAAAGCCATATGTTCTTAGCTGGAAACAGTATACTTTATTTTTTTATTAGAATAAAATGCTTTTTATTCAAAAATAAGATAACTCACAAATACCTACATAGAAACTATTTCAAAAACATGTTCTATGTTCACAAATAAATGCAATATTGAGCAAAATTTGAAGATACTGAAAGAGGAAGTTTTATTTAACATGTATTAGAAATATATTGTGTTTACAGTATCAAACAGAAGCCAAATATTAAGTAAAAAAGATTGGATGATGGTATGACAGAATGCTCAGCCCTTGTCTACATATCAAATACCAAGTATTTCAAGTATCTTTATGAGGTGAACAAAAATACTCAATGGTACTGCAAGTGCCATCCAACAGAATGGCAGCCTCCTACGTATATTTTGGTGTGTAATCATCCATTTGATTCACCATAACTGGTAGCAGGTGACTTCTGGCTCTTCCCCACAGTAAAAATGACCGTTAAAGGTGAACATTTTTAAATCAACTCGGGACATCTATGCAGGTAAAACAGCACAACTAAAGACATTCAGAAAACACAACTAAAGACACTTCCAAAACTGATTGAGAAAATTGCAAGAACAATGGGATATGTGAGATTGACTTGAGAGAAAATATTTTGAGAAGGTATTAATGGCAATAAGTCTTTAACTGTAATAATTTATTTTAAATATAAATATTCTCCTTAGTTTGTGACTGCATCACATGGCTAAACATCAACAGATAAATATATTTTTAAAATGTGGATTTTAAACACAATGAAATGCATACTATTCACCTTTTTACAAAGAGCTGGAAATTCTATCATTTGTATGAACAAGGATCAACCAAAGAGACCTTGTGTTATAAGAAAGAAGTGCGGCAAAGAAAGGCAAATAAATATCTCATATGTCATGATCTCCCTTATATGTGAAATCTAAAAATGTGGAATTCATAGAAGGTGAGAATAGAATGCTGAGTACCAGAAGCAGGGCTGTGGGAGAATTTTAAATATTCTCACCACCTAGAAATTATAAACATTTGAAGTGATACGTATGCTATTTGCACTAATTTGATCATTCCAAAATATATGCATGTACCCAAGTGTCACATTTACCCCATAAATATATTCAATTCTTATTTGTCAATTAAAAATAAAATGAAGGTAAACATAAAATAAACTATCAGTGTAGTAAATATGGGCTGGAAACATTCTAATGAGATTAAATTAAAACCACAGAAAACAAGATGATCTATAAGTTAAGGATAAAAAGTTAAAAACACTTTAAAAGAACAACATAACAATAACATTCCAAAACATAAACATAAAGTCTGGCATTCAATCAACAAATTCTAAACCAAAAAAAAGAATAAAAACATGTGGACTATATAGAGACGAAAAATCTGTCATAGAAACAGCACTAGAAATGGCAGAAAAACATTCAACTACAAGAGAAGGACTCCAGGCAGTTATTATAAATATAGCAAAAATGCAATGCAAAACATACAGCAAGAAAAGAAATCGGAACCAAAAAAATGTTAAATTCAGCAAATGTAACTTCTAGAGCTATAATGTAGAATATCTGAAAAATTTCAGGAAACTCAAAGAATGGGCTTAAAAGCCAGTAAAGTGTTACTTTAATTAATATATATATTAATTAAAAATTAGAGAGAGAGAAAGAGGCAGAGACAGAGACAGAGAGGCAGAGGTGGAGAGAGAGAGAGAGAGAAGGGGGGGGGGGGGAAATACTGAGAAAATAGTGACTAGAAACCAGTGCCCTGAGAGGTTCACAGTGTACATAACTGGAGTTCCCCGGGGAAAACAGAGTCATGGGAGGAGTGGTGGATGGATACTAAGTGCAGGATAATTATTTGAAAAATGGCCACATTCACTCACAATTTGAAGACAACTATAATCTCAGAGATCCAAGCAGCTCAGTAAATACCAAGCAGGATAAATAAGAAAGCTATACTAATATGTATCATAGTCTAGTTGCCGAAAATGAGTAATAAAAGGAGAAATCTCATCAATGGTCCTGCATAGGCAAAATCACATAAGAAAAAAACAGTGAGAATAGTGACTATTCTTTCATCAGAAGAAATGGAATACAGAGACATGTCATGCTGAAAGAAATGTCAGTCTGTTTCTATCAAGCCGAGATATAGTTTACAAGTTAAGGTTCTATGAAGGCTTTTTTTTTTTTTTTATACAAGCAAAAGGCGAAGGATGTTACCACTAACTGACCTACACTGTGAAAAACATAAAGAATAATCTTCAGGTTGAGAGAAACGGCTACACTATTGAAATTCAGATCTTCACAAATAAAAGATCAGCACAGTATTAAATGTGATGATGTGTATAAAATGTTTTCTTTTGGATTTAAAGATGTCTTAAAAAGTCAATGAATTATACATTTGATAAGATTTGTAGAGATGAAATGTATAAAAATGTCAGTATAAAAGTTGAGATAGAGAAATTAATGTGTACCGTTACTGGGTTTGACCCTATATAGGAAATGACATGTTATTATCTGACAGTACATTTTGATAGTTTAAAAATGCATATTGGAAATCAATGTACAAATGTGTATTTGTGTGTGTATCTAAATAATGCGGAAAATAAAGAGGAAAATGAAAAAAAAAATATCGCTTTACCTTGCTGGTTAAGTGAGTGTCTGGTGGAAGCAAAATACTGTTAGATGGGGAGGAAATGTTTGCGCTGCCCCTCCCAGACTCACAAGCTACGCCTGGTGCCCAGCGTGGAGGTCCAGCATGGGGATATCTGGAAGTGTGGCCTGTGGGAACGAGATGGTGGGTTCTTAGTGAGGAGCCCTCCTGAGTGGTATCAGTGCCCTTATAAAAGAAACGGTCACGTGTGAACACAATAAAACGGCAGTGTCCTAGAATCAGAAAGCAGCCTTCCCTGAGCGTCGAATCTGTGTATTTCACTGTCCTGGATTTCCCAAGCTTCACAAAGGTGAGAAATAATTGACTGTTACTTAAAGGCCAGCTGTTTTATGGTGCTTTGTTATAGCAGCTTGAATAGATTAAGATATTCTCTTTCATAATCACAGTTCATCTATTATAATCAAGGAATAAAATTTTGAACAGTTCACATTCAAATGTCCTACACTTAGCATTTACATGTTGATGCTATTATTTCAAACAAATTGTTAATCTGTCCTCTCAATTAAGCATAAGGAAATAAAAATTTGTATTTAACCAGTATTCTTTCTCTGGTGTTCTTTCTCTGCTTATGTACACATGAAACTCTAAACTTTCCAAAGAATTTCTTGCAAGTTAGATCTATTGACAAAAATAATGTCCTCTAATTTTTATCTTTATTTGTCTTTCACTGGTGAAAGATATTGTGCAGAGTATAATATTCTAGGAGATGATCTCTCTCTCTCTCTCTCTCTCTCTCTCTCTCTCTCTCTCTCTCTCTCTCTCTCAAAATTTTAAATATTTCTCTCCAGTCCCTTCTCTTTTGCATGATTTCTGAGACCTTTCAGGGGTAAGTCTTAGTTTTGCTCCTCTGTAGGTAAGGTTGTTTTTTCTACTCCACTACCCCTATCTTCTTTTATAATTTTCTTTATTAGTAATTGTCTGTTGTTTGAATATGATTCGCCTGTTGTAGTTTTCTTTTGCCCTTTTTTTTGTATTTATCCTACTTGGTGTTCCATGAAGTATTCAGATCTGTGGTTTGCTGTCTGCCATTAATTTGGGGAAATTCTCAGTCATTATTGCTTCAAGTATTGTTTCTTCTACTGCAAGTCCTATGTTGAATACATTTTACACTTCTGGTAGTTGTCCCACAATCTAGATATTCTGTTTCAATTTTTTTTAGTCTTCTTTTCTCTTTGCTTTACACATTTGATAGTTTTTGGCCTCAGATTCAGAAATTCTTTCTACAGCTGTGCCCAGATGAGTATAAAGCCCCTGAAACACATTCTTCATTTCTGTTACAGTGGTTTTCATCTTCAGTATTCCTTTTATTTCCTAGTATTTCTGCCTCTCCATATTGTCCATCTGTTTGTGCACTGTTCATCTTGTATATCAGAGACTTTAACATATTCATTATAGATGTTTTAAAATCTGGCCTGATAATTCCAGTATCCCTGCCATATCTGATTTTAATTTTGCTTTTTAATCTATCTCTTCCAACTGTGTCATTTGGCCTTAACATGCCTGTATTTTTTTCTTGATAGTTGGATATGATATCCTGGATAAAAACTTATCTCTGTAAATAGGCTTTTATTAATGTTGGTGTGGGGGAGAAGGCTATTCAGTAGTACTATGATTAAATCTTAATCTTTTACTGTGCATATTTCTCTAACTAAAGTATTAGCTTCACAAATGCTTCTCAGTCCGGGGATCCTCTCAAATGGCACAGGAAGGGTAAAATGCCTGAACCAGGCACTCACTGCCTTCCTCCATCCAGAATGCTACAAAAGATTGTGATCATCTCTTTCCCTTGCCTCAGTCAGCTCTAGCTCAGCTCTGACAAAACCTTACCATTTTTAGGGTATGCTTTTATTGCTAAATAATTTTTACCTATGGAGGGGACCTTCAATGACAGGACCCCCTTGGGGTTTTTAATCTCTCAGCCTTATGCACGGTGAGGCTCCAGCAACCTTCAATTACATTTTGCGTTTCTGGACCTCAGTACAGTTTCCTTCATAGTTTCAGTTGATGGGTTTGTGGCTAAATAGACTGTTGATTCTTTGAATTTGCCTCTTTGTCTAATTTTGAGTCATCCCCGGTAACTTCCCTTCTCTAATCAACCAAAGGGTAGTTGGTAATTTTTTGTTTTGTTCACCTTCTCACTTGTTAAAAGGAAGGAATTATTTTCAGTTCCTAACATGATAAACAAAAAATTAAAAGGTCCTTGTTTATTATTTATTTATTTATTTATTTATTTATTTATTTATTTACTTTGTTACCGGGGATCGAACTCGGAATCTTGCACTTGCCAGGCAGGCGGCAAAACCACTGAGCTAAATCCCCATCCCCCTTGTTTATTTTTTGAAACTTCTTCCCCTTCCCCTTCCCCTTCTCCCTCTCCCTCTCCTACTCCTTCTTCCTCTTCCTCTTTTGGTGGTGCTGGGGATCAAACCAAGGGTTTCATCCATTGTAAGAATGAGTTTTACCACTGAACTAATTGGGTTTTTTTAATTCACTTCTTGGAATATATCACTCTACTACCTCCTGGATTCCACAGCTCCTAATAAAAAGTCATCTGTTAATATATGAAGGATACTTATACATGTTGAATTTCTTTTCTCATACAATTTTGAAGATTCTTTCTTGCTTTTGCCTTCTGACTGGTTAACCATGACGTTTAAGTTTGGGTATCTCTTTTTATTTTGTTTCTATTTGTTGTGATTGAATCCAGGGATTGAATCCAGGGTTTCTGCATTGGGCTAAAATCCTAGCCACTTTGTTTATTTCTTTGTGTATTTAGAGATGGGGTCTTGCCAAGCTGATAAGTTTCCCAAGCTGGATTCAAACTTGCAATCCTCCTGCATCAGCCATCCAGAGTACTGGATTTACAGGCATTTTGTTTTGTTTTGTTTTATCCTATTTGTAGTTTGCTCGATTACCTGAGCACGTCTTAACTTTTTAAGAAATTAAAAGTTTTCAGACATCATTTCTTCAAACATTCTTTTTTCCTATTTAGGATTATTTTCCTCTGTATATGTTGGCATGTCTTATGGTATCTTACAAGCCTTGGAGGCACTATTCATCTTCTTTCAACTGTGTTTCTTTTTTCCTCATACTGAATAATCTCAGTTAAATTATCTTCAACATCACTGATTCTTTCTTCTTATAGTTAAAATATGCTACTCACTAAGATGTAGTGATTCTTTAAATTTCATTGTACTATCAAGTACAGAATTTGTAACTTCTTTTCTTTATTTTTTTGGAAAATAAATTCGACAACCTTAATGATATTCTCTGGTGAGATGTAATTCTCATTTTTTCTTTTTTAAAAATATTTTAGTCACGATTTTCTTTAATTTTAAACATATTTAGTGTAGTTGATTTAAATTCTTCGTCTAGTAAATCCAATCTCTGTGATTCTACAAGGACAATCTTTTGATAGCATTTCCTCTTTGTTTAAAAAATACTTCCCTGTTTCTTTGTATGTATCGTTATAAATGATTTTTTTAAATGATACAATTTAGCATCCCTGCAAATAGACCTCTGGGTTTCTTGTTGTCTGTTGTTGAGATTGCTATTTATTTAGTGATTTCCCTGGATGAAGCTGACAAAGTCCACATACTTTGTGCTTGCAGTCATTAAAATCTCTTGGGTTATTAGTGGCAAGACAAAATTACATAGACATTTTTCTTAATACTTCTGAATTAATTTCCTTTTCCTTTGCTGTATAGGGCTTGTATGTGTCCTGGGGCATATCTATAAAGCTCTAGAAAATAGTTTACAATACTACCATAGTATTATGAAAAAAAAATGATTGTAACTTTTTTTGCCCCTGTTCTTTCCACATTAATGGAAGATTTTGTTTTTGAAAGTTCTTATACTAACCTCCCAGAATATGTCCTGTCTGTCTAATCATTGATTAAATTCGAAGAAAAAAATCTTTGGTTGACCCCCAGATTCTACTGAAATGGAAGACAGAAAATATAATCATGGTATAATAAATTATAATTCCTTAATTAATGCACAAAACCATTGTATACTTAAGGGCTTCTGTGAAACTTGAATCACACTAGGAATTGGAATAGTAAAACAGTTTCAATCATTTAGAAGAACACAGTTTTCTTGAAGAGATTTGAGAGTAACAAATATTAATGTACATTGCTATTGGTATTATCATAGGATATTGAGGCAATTAAAATATAGCTACCCTGGGAGGTGGTATATATGACAGTCAATGGCCTATTTCTTTTTTTGAAGGCAACTCTGCTTCCTTAAATCATTTTTAATAATCTTTACAAACTTGAATAAAAAGCTACCTTTTTGCAATTGTATTCAATATATTATTTAGTCTCAAAAAATGAACATATCCAGGGGCTGATGACAATATTTGGGTCAAAGTGAAATCTCAATCACTGTATCTGCTTCATTCTTTACCTTTACTAGTATTTTCAGTCTATTCTTTGAGTTTGTCGCCATTGATGAAATATCTGATCATTTGAATCTTTAAATAACTCTCTGACTTTCTAGTATAAAAAATAAGACTAACATTTTTGGAAGAAAATCCACATTCTTGTGACAGATTGGTGAAAATAATCATCCATATACTTTATTCAACAGAGCATTAATATTAAAAAGGAATATTTTTACCTCATATTTGTCAATCAGGAAGCACATGTACTCTTAAATTTTTGCAGTGGAAATCAAAAATAGCCTTTAAGCCCTAAATTTTTATTTCTTGATGTCTTTATGTCTGGTTGTTTAGCCACATTTGTATAAGAATTTTATAAGAAAATTCTTTTTATTTAATTTTTATGTAAGATTCTAAATAAGGAATATTTACCAGGCCAGTTTCTTTGGCTCTTTGTCAGTAATATCATTTTAGTAATTGTGCTCTTAAACATCTTGTTAATAAATGTAACAAGAGCTTGCTTGAAATTTAAGATATTAATCTTTAGACAAAGCGAATGCTTAAATGTGAAAGTCAAGACTGAACAATAGATCATAAATCACAAACTACTTTAAATTATGTAAGAAAATATGATTTTCCAAATTAAGTGATCTTTTACATGTTTCTAACATAAGTGAACTAAAGTTCAATTCAGAATTGCCTTGTTCAAATCAATTTATCTCTTTTAATAACTTAGATTATAGAGATCTATCAGCCAATCACAATGGAATAATATAAGCTATTATAAAATTCCTACACTTTGCCATTTAAGATATCTAAGTATGAATCCTATCTTAGTCACTTAGTTATAGGCGTGAACTAAGGAAGGCATTTGCCCTTCTAATGCTTTAAATATCTCCTTTGAATAGTGTAAACAAATTAATCACTCTCAATTCTCAAAATTATACAAATGTTAAGAAACAGATCATAGGTACAAAATAAATAACATTGTTTCAGTCCTATGAAATGTTACTCTTACTGAAAGATTTATTATTTAATGTTAATGAATGTAACTTACACTCTGAAAAATATAAAATTATTGAATTAAGTTCATAATTTTTGTTGTAAACATAATTCTATCATTTTTACAAAGAAGGTTATTTTTGCTCATGTTGAATGTATGCATATTATTTCTTTCTTTAGTCTTCAGCTACAAACCAATATTGTTTTTAGAACAGCTTTGTTTTGTCAAAAGTAGCCTCTATATACTATATACATCTATATACAAGCACGCAAGTACATTACTTAATAAATTCAACCTGAAAAGTTTGGTTTCTTTTTTTTCTCTCTCTTTTTTTTCCCTCTTGTACTGAGGTTTTCACCCAAGGCCTCATACATGCTAAGCACCAGTTCTACCACTGACCTACATCCCCATCAATTGAAACTGAGTACTTTGATTTATTTACCATTGGCAGAATACAGCTTTGTGTGTTTGAAAAAATGTGAATAATATCTATGCTAAATGTCAAATGTCTTATGTAGAGCCACATTTTGATGAGTTAAGTAGAAAAGAATGAGGAGCATAAGGAGCGAATTTCCTTGAAAAAATGTCTGGGTTTAAAAATTAAGGAAGGAAAATGCTTAGCTTACAATTTTTATATTTTGCTAAACCTGAAAAATTTGAAAAGCGGCATTATATATTTGATAGTCGGAAATATAATTTTGATTCCTCACTCGTAATGCATCAGCATTTTATGAAAACAAAAAATAATGCTTTATAGATATTTTCTAATTTGTCCAATTTTCTTACCATCTTAGATTTTGAGATAGAAAGTAAGGATACCATTTAAGGATGAGAAGATAGTATCTCATGTTTATCCAGGGGATGGAGTATAATATTGCCTTCCTCTAGAATGAAGTACTTAGAAGGGCCTATGTGTGTCAGGAGACATTATGTCCTTGGGTCTCTAATTCTTCATTGTGATCTCTGCCTGAGAATCTTCTAGTTTATCTATGTTATTCTGGTCTGTTAGGAAGTTGACTAAGAGTATCCACAACAACCAGAGTATAGCTCACGGTTTATCATATAGTTTGTGGTTAATTCACATTTTTGTCAAGCAAAATTATATCATGTTATTCATTTAATAAAGAAATCAATATGATGGTGTGTAGGGATTTATTTTCTTAACCTTATTATGCATTTTTCACTTGGTAACTTCAGTTTAAAGCTGAATTTCATTTGCAACAGATAAAACATTTTAAAAAATCATGAAGTCCAAAAAGCAATCTCTTTGAAGTTATCAACAGAAGGCTATAAAGTTGCCTGAAAAGCCATCAAAATATTTACTGTAGAGTTTTCTCAGCTTTCATTATTTTTATAGGCCAGAAGGTAATACTAATAGTTTTAAAGTTCTTGTAGTAATCCAACTTGTGATTATTTTCTTGACCTATTTTTCAGGTGGTTGCCATATGTTTGGCTTCAATACATAGATAGGTTTTGATTTACCTCTTTCACATATCAATCATTTTACTATGGAAACATTTCTCTTACAACATGCATTAGGTTCATTGAGTTACCAGAAATCTATCCGCGAAGACATAGATACAATGTGGAGTGTGATTGAAGTGAATAAACGGGTAAATTTTGAGTTGAGATCAAAGGAAAACTTTGAAATTCACGGTTAACCCAACATGCATATATCTGAACCATTTCAGTAATCTGTAAACAGGCTTTTCACTTCACCCAAAGTACTGTAATGTGTTATTCCTAAATCTATAGTCATTCTTACATGATTATGAAACAGATAAAATCATGAAATTTAATTTTTATAATGCATATTTTATAATCTATCCTTTGTAATAAAAGTTCACTAATTTTCTTAATATCTTTTATCAATATATATTTTTTAGCTGTGAAGTAATCTATCGAGGCTGACTTACTTGGGTTTTCATCATATATCTTTGATCTTTAATACTACAAAAAATCTTCAAATTTCTTTGTTTCACATTAAATTAACATTTTTTAAGAGTATGGGGCAGTTTTCTGTAGCTGATTTTAGAGTTTGATGTTTCTCCTGAAGATAAAACTCCTGCATTGTATTTATTAATAAATTATATAAAAAGGTACGTGATATAGATTTGGTTATGTAGTGATATCAGCTTTGATATTTGTATTAAAATGCTTGTGAGGTTTCTTTATTCCAAAATTACCTTTTTTATCATTTGTAATTGACAAAAAATTTGTGGAAAAATACATTGAAACAACATAAGTCTCATTCCTTCTTAAATATTTACTCCCAGGTTTAACATTTATCTGATTCTTGACACAAATAGTGTTTATGTTAGTAACTGAAAAATGGTAACTTTCCTAACATCATCTTTCTTCTTCACATATTGACTCATATTCCACTTAAAGAAGTATTTCCTTCCTTCCTTCTTTTCTTTTCTTTCTTTTCTTTCTTTCTTTCTTTCTTTCTTTTTTTCTTTCTTTCTTTCTCTTTCTTTCTTTTATTTCTTTCTTTTTCTTCTTTCGCCTCCCTTCCCTTTTTCCTTCCTTTTCTCCCTTCCCTTCCCTTCCTTCCTTCCTCCCTTTCTTTCTCTTTCTTGATACAGGAAATTATAATCTACAGTTTCCAGTACTTTTTGGTGCTCAAATTCCCCTAGACTTTGGGAGTAAAAATTTATTTAAATTGTTCCCTGTATACTTGTATGTTTTCTTAAATCCTTCTCTAAAAACTGATAATAAA
Source organism: Heterocephalus glaber (assembly GCF_053883595.1). NCBI lineage: Eukaryota > Metazoa > Chordata > Mammalia > Rodentia > Bathyergidae > Heterocephalus > Heterocephalus glaber. The sequence goes on along the minus strand of NW_028258325.1, from coordinate 13,981,739 downwards.
GAGCCAAAAGTTTAAATATTTATAGCAAGAAGCATATTTACTAAAGGGAACTGAAAATTAAACAGTGACTCAGCAGCCTGTAACAAATCCAATCCTCTTAGACTCCAGTGGGGAAGTACATGATGTTTGTTGGAATTCTAAAGGACAGCTAGGGCCTTGGGAACTCTGAAATGTGTAATTTTATTCCAAATGCAAAGGTAAAGAAAGGATTTAAGCAGTGGCAAAATATGATCTGATTTACTTTTCTATGGGGCCATAATGGCAACTACCTGAAGAGGCACTAGAATGAGATAAAATCAAAATGAGAATAATAACGAAGTGGCTATTGCAGAGCTTAAAGAATGCAATTATAGTAATTTAGGCTGGAGGAGTGACAGTGAACATGAAGAGAATATTACACTCCGGAGTGTTCATTTTAATATAGCATACATGGTGGCAACAGGGAGATGAATGCATGCGACAAAACAAGTCTATTGGGGAAATCTGGAAATAAATAATAATAATATTATTATTAAATAATTATTTATTTCTAAGTTTGAAATACTTCAAATGTCAAATCTTAGGTATAGGATTCTGAAACTCATGGGTGTGATTAATGATAGGCTTATAAACTCAGAAAACATGAACCTACATTCATGTACTATCCAACTAGGAAAATAGGTGAGAAGTTCATACTGGTACTGGGGAGGAGTACACGTTGGTTTTATGTAGTTTATTTTACTGTTAATTTGATTAAATGGTAAACAAAACAATGCTGCAGCATTCCATTATAAACAAATAACTGTTCAGCTACATTTTTGTTGTATAAGAAAATGGACAAAATTTTAAATGGAAAATTGTAATGAAAAATCCTTTACATTTGAGTGAAAATCAAAATAATGAATATATCAGAGAGAAAAGAAATATTTACAGAATACGCTGTTGTTTTTTTCAGATTTAGTGGGGAATTTTTTTTCTTTTGTACATGCTTGCAGCACATAATGTTTAAATTTCTTATGTAGGGTTGGTCCATGCATATCTTAATTCCCTTTTTCATCCCTTTTCCTTCCATTCCTTTCTCCTCCCTCCATCTCTTGATCCTATTCCCATTTGAGAAAGACCTACCTTCTTGGTTCCCATTATCTTTATTTTGCTCTTTATTTAAAATTTAGTGTTCTCATATAAAAGAAACAATGCAATATTTAAGCTTATGTGTCTGATATTTCACTTAATATTACGGTCTCAAGGTACATCTATTTTCCTACAAATGACTCAAGTTTATCTTTCTTTATGGCAGAGTAGTACTTCATTGGGTGTGTACATCCTACATTTTCCTTATCCATTTATCTGTTCATGGACATATAGGCTGCTTTCAAAATGTAGCTATTTTGAATTGTGCAACAATAAACATGGGCATGCCTGTAACAGTATAATAAAATATTCATCCAAATAATAAAATAATAAGTAAATAAAATAAGAAGAATAAAATAAGAAAATATTCATCCAACAGAAACAATCTAGTTTTCTTTTTCATAATAACTAATGAAGGAACAAACTGAGCACTCATCCACAAGAAAACACATGAATATGTTTTGTTTTGTTTGGTGGTACCGGGGATTGAACTTGGGTCCTTGCGGTTGCACAGCAGGCGGTGAAACCATTGAGCTAAATCTCCAGCCCTGTGAATATGTTTTAATATACAATTTAAACAGAAATCTTCAGATTAATAAAAAGTAAAAAATTGATGAATCAGACATTATTTTGAATAAAAGAGCTTGAATATTAAATAATACCCAATGTCCTATAGTAAGAATGGGAACATTTTTTGAAGGTTCAACAATATTAGTCACTTCTGAGAATTTACTTAGGCTGGAAGTAAACAAACAAAAAAACAAAATGAGGGACTGAGAATGTCTCATATCTGTGTTTCAGTAATAGCATATTTAACTGGAGTTTACAAATATATAAAGATTCATTTTAGATTGAGTTTTACAGTTAGAAAAATTAGCCCAGTTTACTCTACCTATACCATAATAAAGTATCCAAAGTAAATTATGCATTTTTCATTCCTTTCAGCCTACTATAACAAAATAGCTTATGAACACTGGAGATTTATTTTTCACAGTTCTGGGAACTGGGAATCCAAGAGGAAGTTGTGACTGGTGCATTTTCTAGTATGGGCTCTCTCCATAGATGGTGAGTTCTTCTTGTGTCCTGCCGTGGTAGAACTTTCCCATTGCTGCGACACTACTGTATACCCACAAGTTAAAGGAGTAAAGTTTAAATTTGCTCATGGTTTCAGGAAGTTTGGTCTATGGTTGGCTTTCTCTAAGGCAGGAATATTGTGGTGCAAGGTTGTGGGAGAGTAAAAATGCTTAGTTCATTTTAGACTGGTAACAGAGCAGAGGGAAAGTACCAGAGAAGAAAGGGAGGGCTAGGGACAAGATCTAAGCCCCAAGGTCGCCCCTCCATGTCACCAAGACACACCCATAAGTGCGCTCTACCAATCCCCTCAGTGCCTCCCAGGCCAGTCAAGTGGACAACATGAGGCTTAACCTCCACACGTTGCTATTGAGTCACCTCCTGAAGTCTCTGCCTTCTAGTGCCAGAGAGGAAAGAAAGGAAAATACCCAGACCATAGCGACAGTCACACCAATATTTTAGGTATTATGAAAAGAAAATGAAATAATAACTTCAAAGTTTAATATATATGCTTGGTTGGTGATAAGAAGATGTGCTTGATAATAATTTCTATTGTGATGCAATCACAAGCATTTTCCTTAAGCTATTTGGTGTTTTTCTTATGATAAATTAGAGCTCTAGAGCTAAATAGATATTCCTTTAAAGAAGACATAGAAATGGGCAATGAAAGGATATGAAAAAATGGTTAACATTATCAGTGACTGGGAAAATACTAATTAATACCACATTCTGCCCTTAAGGAAAGCTAGCATTTAAAAAACAAAACAAGTATTATTGATGAGAACGTAGACAGAGAGAGGAACTCTCATGATGTTGTGAACGAAAACTGATACAACAGCCATGGAGAATGCTATGATTCTTCCAAAAATAAAACACAGAATTACCATATATCTCAGCTCACTTTAGGTATAGAGTCAAACGATTACTTGTACACACCTGTTTATAGATATGCTATTCCCGGTAACCAAAGCAAAACAACTAAAATGATCCTCAACAGATGAATAAATTAATAAAAAGTGGTATATGCACACAACACGAGTGCTATTAAGTCATTAAAGAAAATAAAATTCAGCTACATACTACCCTCTTGAACATTCTCCAAAATATGCTAAATGAAAGGTTTCTGACTTGCACTTAAAGACTGCTGCCTTGAATGTGGGAGCATTGATATAGAGACATTCATCAAGAGAACGGTTCAACTAGGATTTGTTTAGATGTGTGATATTTGGGGAAGAATGTAAATTAATGAAATCAAAACTGTTGTGGTGAACCTGAATATGATGTATTCATGGAGAAAGACAAATTTGGATTTACTGGAAACTACTTAAATGTTTTTTGCTCTTTCCTAGCCCGTAGGGGCAGGGTTAAAGAATTGTTTCCTTGCTTCTTCATTATTCATGATTCCTGTGGCACAGTCATTATATATATATATACACACACAATATAAAAAAGAAATGTTTCCCATTTCTCACTGATTTCTCTCAAGCAGCAATATCTAATAGACATTTTACAATGAAGGCAAAGTTCCATATTTAAATTTTCCAATATTGAATCCATTAGATATGTGACTATGAAGCTCTGAAAATGTTACTAGAACAAGAGAGAAAAATTTTATTTAACTTTAATTTTAATTGACTTCTTTTATTTAACCTCAGCATAATATTGATTAATTTCTCTAGCCACATGTGGCTAGTGACTATCATTTTAGACAATCCAATTGTACACGTCACTCTACTAAAATATCTAGATTGGGCCACGAATTTAGCTCAGTGGTGCCACCACCTGCCTTGCAAGTGCAAGGTTCTGAGTTCAATCCCCAGCACCAAAAAAAATAAATAAATAAATAAAAAAGAGGGCAACTAAAATATTTATATAACATGTTTTAGGGTATTTTTAATGTATCTTAGCTCCTCCAGTAAGTCTTAAGTCTTTCTGAATTACTTCTTGATAAGACTGCTCCTGTCCTCTGCCTTGTCTTATCCTATCACTAGCATGGTGTGTGAGAGCTGGAGTGTCCTGGGCAGTATGGACAGGGTGTACATATCCTCACTGTGCTGTGGGAAGGTCAGCACTGTGTGCTATGTCCTCATCCTTTGCCTCTGGACTTCAATCTGTGATTTTGCTGAGTCTTTTGTTTTGTAACAGTGTCTAGATTTTGTTCTTTGGTCCTTCTATTTGAACAGAGTTCTTGTGGCAGGGTTCACCAAGGAGCCAAAGTTCTCGATCATTTAACATTTTTACGAATTTATGAACTGGAAATATTATGAGTCTTTTGTCTGTTTGTATGAATGACTTTCTGACCCCCCAGAAATTTACTAGTCCATTGAAGTGCACTATTCATCACAAATCTCCTGATTCCACATTCTTAGAAGAAAGAAATATCACCTGCTTTCATCACAGATGCTGGAGCATGCACTTCCTTGTAAGGAAGCTCTTGGGCCCATCTCTCTCTTCAGCCATTGCAACTCTCCTATTTCTAGGTGGTAAAAAGCAGGATTCTACCAACACCTCCAGGCTGTGGTGAAGAAACAGTACCAACACTGAAATTTGGTGGGATCTCCAAAATTTCTGGGCTTTACGGTATGTGATTTTATCCTCTACCTCTGCTGGCATCTACTTCATCTATACTCACTGGGATTGGAAGGACTTCGTAATCAGTGTAATAAATTTCTTCACTTCAAAGTCTTCATCCATCCTTACTCTTTGGATTATGCTAAAGTAGTTCTCTAATTTTGGGTCACTTATATGTAAAAACCCACTTTTAGTATGTGCAAGAAATCTCATCTCTTTTACTTGAAAGCACGACTGGAAATTTTGCAGTTGAAGTTTTACAGGAGTCTAGTGTATAAACTCAAAGATGCATGGCCAGACTCCCCTTCGGGGTAGGACTTGGAGCTTCCCCTGAGGTTCTGGAGCAGTCTCAGCTTGCAGACTACCCAGGGACTCTTGTGCTCCACTGGCTGCATGGCCTTCCAGGTCTTCTGCTGCCCCACCTTGCCTCCACTCACTCTTTTCTACAAATGTGAATCCCTAATACACCTTTTGCAGCTGAACTCTGTCTCAACATCTGCTTCCAGAGAACTCAACCTGGAACATTCAGTTTGAAGCTCTAAGCTGAGCATTGACACTTAAAATTCTTTTTCTAGGCAGTGTCTGCCTGCCACTCTCTTACCTATAGCAATAAAACTAATCCCCTTTATAGAGTCTTAATTGGATGATGATTCTAGATAGGAAAGATAAACTCTTTTAAAAGACAAATATTTTGGATGATACTTCAAAGCATCTCTCTGCTCTACTCCTTTACTTGGCTGCATTAACATAGGGGAGATGAAGTCAGAAATTTGACTTTTCTTCATGAAACTTCTCTGGTAATTAATGATTTCAGAAGAAAATGAACATCAAAAGCACAAATTGTGAACTTGTACACCTTTGTTCTCCTAACCTTAGAAGATCAAAATCTATCTCTAAAGTAACTTTTGATAATTTTACTTAAACATTTTCCTAATCATATGCTAATAGTTTAACAATATAGGACCAAGATCTCAACAACCATGAGATTCCCCCTTCTTAGTCAAAGCATGCTTCCCTGGAGACATATGAGTATATTTTATGACTCCCTTTCATTTGCGTCTTTTTAGTGCCAGTTCCTTTGGCTGATTTCTGTTTTCTTTGCATATAAATTCCCCAATGTGCTGGTAATGCCATGCTATGGAGGTGTTCTAACTAGGAGGAACTGCATAAGTAGTGACACTTCATGGACCCAATATGCCTGGGAATTGAGAATTTTATATAACAAATTATCCAAATTGCCTAAGGTACATTTTCAAAGAAATTTTTAGAAGTATCTGAGATTTTTTAAAGTTTTAAAAATTCTACACAGACATATTTTCTCTCAAGTTTAGCCTATTGCTCATGGCAGGAATTAAGGCAATATTTGAAAGACTAATGCTATAAAGGATGTTCCAAAGTATTAGTCCTAAAATAAGACAGCTCACACTCTGTTACTTGAGTTGCCAATGGATGCTCCTAAAGCTCTTATAGTATCTGGTATGACAACTCACTATCACATCTGCATTTCCTGAAGAAATCTAAATCGCGTTTTAATTTTGAATTAAGAAAACAGACAACCAAACTGGGAGTACTCTATAAAATGTTCACTTAAAGTGAAGTGCTGTACATCTTTATGGTAAATAAATGACAGTGATTTAATGAGTAGAGACTAGAGTCTCTGCATTTCTCTCTGCATGATGACAAGTTCTACTATTTGTGCTTGCATGCATGCCTGTGTGTGCATGTGTGTGTGTGTGTGTGTGTACATAGCCCTAACTGCTTCCTGAAACCTTCAGACACCCATCACTTTCTCTTGTCCCTTATTTCAGATGCTTCTCTCCCTACACACTTTAACTTCTAAAGAATTAGGTACTGTTGGTTTCTGTTCTTCCACAAGTTGTTTACCACACATCCACATGCTTTCTAGCTTCTGCCAAGTTATTTTTATTGTATCTTCTCTTCCATCCCTCAATTTAATTTTTAAAATTATTTTTCTAAAAGCCCCTTCCTGAAAATAGAGGGAGTTTCAGGAAAACAATATTAAATATCCTATCCCCAATACATTGATTAAATCCCTCACAAATCTCTCTCTCTTTGTTGAATTACTCCTTGAATGAAGACATGGTGTCAGTTTTCCTTGAGTTTATTTCACTTTAGAGGGTATTCATCTAGCATTTTGGGTCTGGGAGAAAAAGTAACAGAAAGAAAGCACTTATTTGGTCAAAAAATCAAGCCCCCCCCAATAAAGCAACTGAATGTCATGGTGGTCCATTTATATCATCCACCATTCCTGTATGTGAGGCTTGGCATGCTTTGAATCTCAGTCACTTTTTGTTTCCAAATGTAGAATTTCTAGCACTATAAGATCTACTTTTAATTTTCACCCTACCTAGCTTCTAGAGATTCTTGATTGTGCATTTTTTGTCTGGGAATTTTTGTTTTTATTTCTTAAGTCTATTTATTATAGACAGTTCTAATCTTGGACCAAAATATATACATACTATTTACATAAAGCCTCTTTGTGGACATGTACACTTTGCAAAATTTATTTTTCTGAAGTTCTTCGATGTACAGTAGCCTATAAAATTCTGACATATTTTCTTAATATTCTGTTTGTAGTTGATATATCTTTACTTGTTAAATACCATATAAATTAGTCTTAATCCTTCTGTTCCTTAAAATTATCCTAATTATAGTTCCCTGATTATGGATCATGTGACACACTAAGTAGGTGTCATGGCACCATGTTGGTTACTCTGGCCAACATTCTAATATATATAATCTCTGTATTATTTGCTCTCAGAATTTCCACTCTATACTAAATATGTTGCCTTTGAGCAGAATTTTAGGTTTAAAATGTGACCAGAGTAAAAACATACTATTCTTTATTCATAATATTGTTTTAGATTTGAATTTTAAAATTGTCTCCTCTGTTTATACCTATTCCTTATTTAATTAATATCTATTTGTCTTTTTAGACCAAAAAGGTAGAAAATATAAAGAGCACTTGAGATGCAAGACATTATATCCCCTGTATTTTCATTCCTATTTATCAAAATTTAACAATCAAGTATTTAAATATATTTAACCAATTTTAATGCACAAACATAAGTTATGCATTTTTCTTATGTGCCAGGGTCTGGAGATTGAAAGATAAAATGAAATTTCTCCTTTGAAGTAAAATAACTGTAGTAGAAAACATATGAAATAATGATTGCACTAAAGTATCATTAGTATTATTGCAGAGGTAAGGGTAGCTAAGAGGTGCATCTGGCATGGGTCATGTAACTTGGAAATGAATAGGCATTGCCTTAGTCTTTCTAAATGTAATGCCACCTGCTTTGCATCTGCCTTTTTCATGAAAATATCAGAGTTCCTGTAGAAAAATGCATGCTTGAGCCTAAGGAGCTTAAATTTAGGGTTTTTTTCTTCTCATCTTGTGATTTTCATTTATTTGGTAGCAGTATCAGGTCAACGCAAGCTCTCAGCCTGGGTGGTCATTGTACCTTGTGTCATTCCTAGGGCTCCCCTGCCTCTAACTTGCTTTTGCATTTGTTATTTGTCAGAGAAAATATGTGCCCCCAAAACTACATGCAGTAAAACGAAAGCTTGTTATATGCTATTTTATGAAGAGAAGTAAATAATGATTAACATGTTTCATATTCATCAGAATAATTTCCTTATGCTTGCATCATTTGGCCATGAGGAATTTCTTTCACACTAAAACCTGTTCTTCGGCTTCGCAAATACCGTCTAGCTCCCAGACCCTTCTGACCCCAGCAGTCTGTTCCTTTGCTGCGGAAATAGTGCTTTTCAAGGAAGAAAATAAACTCTGGTCTATTCCTTCACTGTTCTATGTATGAAGTTCTCATTATCCAAAATGGAAATTGTACGTATAGATTAGGGAGGAAAGTACCTTTCCCAAGAATCATCTGTTTCTTTTCTAGCCTCTAATCAGTCTAACGAAATGTTTTCAGAATATGAACTTGGTGCTAATTAGATTTTATCAAAAGAGCTTATGATATTGTCAGTTAAGTTTCACTGAATTTTCATATGTGAGGGTTTTAAACAATCACATTTTTGAAAAATCCGGTAAAAACATAATAATTCGTATGGTATTTTTGAATCATCCAGAACACATTTAGGTATCTTCTGGGATGTTTTGAAAAATTATCAACTCTATCCTTCACTTTATCTGTGACATTTAGGATCTTTTGTGAGTTAGAATATTTTGTATGAGATGCATGTTGCATATTAAAAGATATTCATTCCTTTTACATTAGAGTGGATAAGAATCTGTTCTTACCAAGTAACTTAGAAAAATCAGTGGCATAAGGTTGACTATTTTTGTAGAATTTTTCCATAATAAATACATATGAATTATTTACCTTTTTGGAAAGGCCTTTAAAGGACTGTAATTTAGAGGTTAGATGTGTCTTGCATTGTGGACATTGGAAGAGCACACAAATGAGGGAAACAGTTTATTAAGCGGGTTTAACAGTGTATTAAGAATTCAGATGACTTATTCTTTTCATGCTCTTGATAGTAAATTCATTTTTCTCTTGCAATGAATTCGCTTGAGATTCACAGTCTCCCCGTAAACCTTGTAGCAAATGTTTAACCTCAGATTTCAAATGCTATAAAACTCTTCATGATAATAAATGCTGTCCCAATAGGATTGTGAATTTGGTGATTATTCTCAGTGCTTCTAGGGAGACCTTACCTCCCACATATAACATATGAAGGTCTCATTTGAGTATTTAATTACAAAATGCATCAGGATTATTTTAAAACACACATATGCATCCTGTATTTCTATGCACATAGATGGGCTTTTTTAGCCTCAATATGATTACCCCTTAAAGCAAATAATCCCTCAAAAGATTCAGAGTATTTGATTTGGCTCAGTTTTGTTAAATTTGGCTGAATTTTACCATAGAATATCTTGACATCTAATAAATGCTATGAACATTTGAGAGTATTTTGATTTAAAATAAGACTCTTTCTTGCTATTTCTAAAAAGAATATCACCATTTTTTCTAATACAAAACTTGAATCATTGGGTAAATTTTTAGGTAAATTAATGAGGTAATAATAAAGAATGCTCAAGGAACATTTCATCCAGCCTAAAAATTCCATGTGCCTAAACTTAATAAAGATAGTAACCATGGCATTTTAAAGTATTTGAATATTGAAAGTATTTTTTAAATATTTAATGCACTTTCCCAGGAATTTAGTATACCAGGCAACCATTTACTAAGCAAGCAATGACAAAATGTGAGAAATAAATTCAATTCAGAATATGTCATAAATTCTTAGCATATGCAAGCACTGAGGTAAGTGTCATATTATGGTGGATTCAAAAATGAACATAACTCAGTATCTGCCAGGATAGCCAAGAAAAAAAATAACATTTTGCTAAATACACAAGAAAAAAATTAAAATAATAAGACAGAGATTTAATTTTACTCTTGGTTTTTTATCTAAAGTAGATTGTCAGGAGGACTGTGTGTTTGTCCCAGTGAGTGACATCCAGATTGCTGTTCCCGTAAATGTCCATGACGTCCACAGTAGTGGAAGAGAATCCTGTAAAGTCTCACACTTGCCATTAAATACTCTGGCCCAGAAATGACGCATGTCATTTCCACCTGCAACTCAGTAGCTCAAATAATTCATAGCCAGCTCTAATTTAAAAGGAACACAAATATGTACAGAAGGAGGAAAAACAGCAGTGAGTGGTGGGCATTCGTGACCGACACATAGTGAACTCCTTCGTGAAGATTAATCAGTACAGGCAAACATGGACACAGCAGGAACCACTGGCTCACTCCTATGAGGCTGTGTTTATTAATGACAATGAAAAGTACAAGGAGATAATTGATTTTGAATGTAAACCTCAAGATAATAGTTCTGGTGGAAAAGAAAAGAGATAGTTGAGATTAAAACAGGGATTCCAGATGTAATGAATGAGCATTATATTTTCATGGTTTTATTGTTGCTCCGCAATGTCCATAATTCTGAAGGCTGAAAGTCCAAAATTAGATGTCCCTATCTGCCTCGCCTGTGGTCAAAGGTTTCATGGAAAATGGTATCACAAAGGGATTATTTGTGAAAAAGTCCAAGAAGTCACACAGAGGAAGCAAAAGAGTGGTCCCAGGAAGTGTATCTCTCTTTCTAACAACTGCAACATATCCTGTCCTGAGACCTAATCCACCCTTTCAAGAGAGCACTAACCCCTTCCAAGAGGCAATCTCCCGACTAATCTCTACCCCTGGGACCAACCTCTTAAAAATCCATCACATTTCAATCTTGTCTTGCTGGACACCAACAATCTGTAGCACAAGAAATATTGGGGGACAAACCACATCCAAACCGTTAGCACGAAGGAAACAATCACTGCCATTCCACAATGCTTCTTTTACAAGTTGGTCTCTATCTTCACTTGTATCAGTGGTTAGATTTGGAGACACCAATTGATCTATTTTATTTTATGGGAACAATGCTACAAGTCTCATTTAAAATGGATCATATATTAATTTCCGAAAGCGGTTGTTAGATGCAATAAACATTGGGGAATCAGTGAACTAGAATTAAGTACTGAAAATGAAGAAAACATGTCAGGGGTAGTAATCATCTTGGTTCTATTGCCCTAATTCTTCATTTTTTAGAAAACAAGTTATTGAGATGGAAAGTGAAGAACTGTGACTCAAGTGGATCAGAGGAACTCCAATGTGGAAGGACCCTTTCCCAGAGGAGTGTGGCTGGGCCCCTTTCCAAGGACTGCAGTGGAGGGGGACCCTTTCCGAATCCAGAAAGGCAACATGGCTCAGTTTTTAGAAACACTGCTTCCTAACAACAACAATAACAACAAAAAAGCCCTGGTGTTCCACCTCTCTCTGCAAGAATCCTGTTATACCAGGAATATATAAACTGAGTATTTTTTCTCTTTAGAGGTATATATTCTCTTTTTAATATCCCAGTGACATAAGAACAGGACACATTGTTTCAAATGTAGAAAGTGAAAGGTGGAAGGGTCCTGGGATAGACACTGTCTTTGTCAGGCAAAGAAGCAGAGCAAGATAGAAAACTTGAAACATGATAAAAATGATGTGGCCAGTGAGCACTTCTTTTGAAGAGCAAAATGCACTCAGTGAAATGTTCAAAAGTGATCAGATGTCCCATGCCAAAGGGCATAGGAGGCATGGACTGAAGGCAGACAGCCTGAATTGACTCTTAGCTATATTAAGCCTCTCTAAACTTCATTTCTTTCAACTATAAAGTGAAGACAGGAAGAAGGTAGAGAAGGGATTGACAGTGGCTACTTTTGTGCAAAGCCAATTACATACTGTGATGATTTCAGGTTTACTAGTATGTTACCAATGTCTAGAACTCAACTTTCTTTTTTTTTTCCTTCATCCTTAAATTCTGCAATATTAAGCTTAAGGCTACAAATTCCATTAATATGTAATTCATTCTGAGCAGATAATTCATTGTTAAACACAATAAATTAGACTTAACTAACATGAGGGGGAATTTAGATAAGGGTAGAATAAAAGGACATATAAGATAAAAGAAAACTACAGGTAAAAGGGCACTGATAATAGGATAAAGATATAACAAACAAAATCAAGTAGCTTTAGGAGAAGTTAGTAGAAGTTACATGATGGAACCACCAACACAAATTTGTTATCTTACCCACATTAAAGAAAATTGGAGTCGGAGTGTTTCAACTGTGGCATACTATACTCCAGTTAGTATCTACCGTATTTTATTTAACAAAGTATTCTTTTTACAATTGCATGTTTTCCACTAACTCATTATTATAAATTATTAAATGTTGTGGCTCTGAACTTCCAAGAGTACAAATATGTTTTGGGTTTTGCCTGTATTTATAATTACTTTTGAAGAATAAATTGTCATTTTCTTTTATCATTTTCTCAATTGACCTCTGAAGCTGATATACAAGGGGTGATCAAAAAATATAGTGGACATTTATATTAAAAAACCATGTTTAGAGTAAAAATCATATTGCGAGTAATCCTCCCCAAAATGGTTCCACTGGCTTTGAACACTCTTATCTCATCATTCATGTCACTTTCTGAAGCAATTCTAGAAGTCTTCCTTTGTAAGTGTCTTTATCAAGTGTGATAAAAAAATACTACTGTTAAGAACCATGTGCTGGAAATGCAGGATCCTAAAAATATTGTCATGTGTTCTTATACACCCTTTCACTGGATCTGGCACAGAACAACTTCTGGCTTTATTGCAAAGTGAATATAACCATGAAATTCAAGCATTATGAATCAATTGAGGACACTGACACAGCCAGGACAAAGAAATAAAGACACTCTTGAAAGAGAACTTCCAGAACTGGTTCAGAAAGTGGCAAGAATGATGGGATAAGTGAGTCTGAAACAAGAACGAGTATTTTGAGTGGGATTAACGACAATATGTCTTTCTCTAATTTTTAAAGCATGTGCTGTATTTTTTGTCAGAGCTCATATAGTATAAGTGTATTTCCACTCCTGCACACTGTTCCTTTGAGTGATGAGGGAATTATTTCCCATAAGTGTGAGTTTTGGGATCTTTTTATACTTCTGTATTCTGATCTCAGCATGGATGTTCTTGGATAGGCTCTATGAGGGCTCTTTAGAGGACATTATGTGAGCAGATTTACACTTCCAGAGGGAGCATGCATTGGTTTGACTTTGTATTTGGTATGTATGACACTTCACACAGCGCCATTGCTAGGCATGCTTCAATCTTTACTGCAATGCAAGCATATTATATCTGGATTGCTATATTTGTGTTACCCTGTGTGGCACTTGTGTACATTGGAATTTGTTTCCACTTTGCCTTTCTGCCAGGAAACTCCTAGCGTTAAAGGAAAGATTACCTGTAGGCATCTCTGTATGCACCACCTGCACAAGGTTCTTTGTGTCACAGACTAGAACACAAGAAGGGGGAATATATGGGCTTGGTCCATCCACTGATTGCTCCCTTTAGCAAAATCTCTAGCTCATGTAGCAAATTCAGTATATGTTTTTCCAACAATTAAGTTGATTATTTTGCTTGTCTCCCTTTTGTTTCTGCTATGCATTAATTCCTAGATTATGGAATAGATTCTTTTTTTTTCTTTGTTCACCCATGCTAAATGTGAGTGAAAAGTAGAGCCAGGTAAGGTAGAGCAGACCTCTAATTACCGTACTTTGGGAAGCTAAGGCAGAAAGATCACAACTTTGAGACCAGCCTGGGCAACTTAGCAACTAATTCTGCAAAAAGCTTGTTTAAATTTTTTGGTAAAAATTAATCCCAATTAATCAAATGGGCAACTTCTTTCCTCTCTGCCTATGCTCCATTTTTAGCCTTGAACATGACCCAACACAAATAGAATGACAATATCTTCACCATTGCTGTCTCCAAACATTAGCTCCTGACCATTCTGCTTCAGTCATTCAGACCTACTAATAATTCCCTTGAAATGTAAAGTTCTGTCTTTTTTAGCTTCTCAATATGCAGCTTTACACATCATGGATTAAGAGTCTAAGCCTTTTTTAGCTAGCTAAATCCAAACCACTATTCAAAATTTAATTAATCTATCAGGAAAACTCTCCTGGACTACAGACCTGGGCTAAAATATTGACTTATGCATCCATAGTACACATACAAATTTTTACCTTCTATTATACTTTTCTGTATGCATTTTTTTCTTCCAAGTTGAAACTCAGGAGCAAGAGTGTAAGGTCATTATAGCATCACTATACAGCTAGGGTCAGATAAATATCCTGTGATAATAGGTGACACACATTAACCTATTGTGTATTCTCTCTGGAGGAACACTGTGATATGATATTTTTAAATTCAAATGTCCTTCGTGTGTTTTATAATCATTGCCATTCTACTGGGTAAGAGCTACAATTGTCCCTAAAAGAATATCAAGACATAGGTATGCAATCAGGAAAATGTAATACTAAATCTATTCTGATATATGTACAGGTAGAGTCTAAGTAGGATTTCTCAAATAAATCTATAGATTAATTCTTTTAGAATTTTTAAGGAAGAATATACTATTAAATGATAAGAAGACATAAAATATTGCTATTAGACAGTACACTTGATTATAAGAAGTAAAATTAAAAGATCAAGGTAAGCAATATATACTGTACATTAAGAACAAAATTTTAAGAACACAATGTTTTCTATAAAATCAAGAAACATTGATATTTGATGAATGTGAACTTTTCTATGCTGTAATATTTTTCTTTTAAGTACATTTGTACCATTAATTGACACATAGTGATTTTACATATGCTGTATATAGGGTGAGTACCATATGGCATTTTAGTACATATATAAAATGCATAATGATTCGATCAGGATAAGCACCAGATCTATTCTCACAGATGTTTATCATTACTTTATATTGGGGACATTTAAATATTGAAGTAAGGTGCCAGGTTT
Organism: Heterocephalus glaber; assembly: GCF_053883595.1. Lineage (NCBI taxonomy): Eukaryota > Metazoa > Chordata > Mammalia > Rodentia > Bathyergidae > Heterocephalus > Heterocephalus glaber. The sequence goes on along the minus strand of NW_028258325.1, from coordinate 13,966,547 downwards.
AGATATCCTACTTACCTGTAGAATATTAGAAGTTATTCCTATATTCCAAGTGCGCCTTGGTATCTCTGAAATATCCTATCTACCTCCCCCTCTGTCCATATTCTTTTCAGGCTCTTGTAGGCACTATTCTATTTCTACTTACATGAGATAAACTGTTTAGATCAGTTTAGTTTTATTTTCCTCACAAAGAAGTGAGAACACATATTTGTCTTCCTTTGGCTGATTTATTGAACACAATGATTCTCAGTTCCATCCATGTTCCCGAAAATTACAAATTGCATATTTTATGGCTGAAATAGTCTAGTATATATAAATGATACATTTTCTTTATCCATTTATTTAGTGATAGACATCTCATTTGATTCCATACCTTCATTACTGTGTATAGTGTTGAAAATAACATGTAAGTGTACATGTCTCTTCCACGCACTGATTTAAATTCCTTTGGGTACATAGCTGGTAATTGCTTTGTTGAATCATATAGTTTTGGTGTTTATTGTTTTGTTTTGTTTTTTTTGTACTGGGGATCAAACTCAGGACCTTGCACTTTTGAGGCAGGTGGCAGAACTACTGAGCTAAACCCCTACCCTTCTATTTCTAGTTTTTTGAGGAACCTAAATATTATTTTCTGTAATGCCTATAATAATTTACATTCCCATCAACAATATCAAATATATGAGAGCTGTCCTTTTCTTATGTCCCTTCCAACATTTCTTCTTTTTTGCCTTTTCTATAATGGTCATTCTAACTGAGGTGAGGTAATATCTCATTGAGGTTTTGATTTGCATTTCCTGATTATTAGTGATTTTAAACCCTGTTTATTAAATTTGTTGGCCATTTTCTATCATATTTTTATAAATACCTTTTTAAGTATTTTCTAACTTTTAAATCAGATTATTTGTAGTCTCTTCATTTTCTCAATTGTTCCAATTACTGTGCAGAAATTGTTTAGTATGATGAAATCCTGCCAGTTAATTTCTGCTTTTGTTATAGGTGCTTTGGCGGTCATATCCAAAAAACAAACAAACAGCCTTTCTCAAACGCATTGCAAACACATGTAATAAAAACTATTTAAAAATAAAGCTAAGTATTAAGTTGAAGGATTATCCCTATGTTTCCTGAGTTTTTCAAGTGATTCCACAGTTGTAGATCTTATATTTAAGTCCTTGATTTCATTTTGAATTGAATTTTATATATGGTGGATAATAGAGACCTAGTTTCTTTCCTCTTTGTATGAAAATCTAGTTTTCCTGGAACCATTTATTGAAGGGGCTTTTTAAAAAATCAAATGTATATTCTTACTGTCCTGGTGAAAAGTCAGTTGGCTGTAGATATGTAGAGTTACTTCTGGATTCTCTATAGTCTTTTCTTGGTCCATGTGTCTGTTTTTATTCTAGTACCATGGTGTTTTGGTTACTATTGGTTTTTAAATTCATTTAAGTTTTAATAGTATATGTTTTCAGTACCTATGTTACATTTATCATTGGCAGCTGGTACATGTACAGAACACATCTTAAGTCTTTTTTTTGTTCCCTACTCCTCTGACCCCTCTCTGCTCCTTCCCACTCTTGGTCCCTTTCCCATTAGCAAAAGTTCTATTGCTTTTTAGTATGTTTTGAAGTTTAGTGCCATAGTGCCTCCAGCTTGGTGTTTATTGCTGAGAACGGCGTGAGCTTTTGTTGTTTCATATAAATCTTGTGATTACTTATTCTACTTCTGTAAACACTGTCACTAATATTTCAAGGATTGAAATGAATCTGTACTTTTGGTGCCTTCTCAATTTCATTCATTAATATTTTATAATATTCACTCTAGGGGATACTAACTTTTGTGATGGTTAATCTTCATTGTCATATTGATTGGATTGAAAGACATTGTGGTATATTAATTGATGGTCAACTTAAGTGGGAACACACATCTGAACTGAGTCAGCATGGCTCTGGACTGAGGATTGTTGCCAGAATGGCACAAAATGAGAATGGGCATTTGGGCAGTTTCCAAGATTTAGCTATTACACCTGTACCACTATAAACATCAGTGTGCATATATTGCTGTGGTGTGATGCTTTTAATTCTATTGAGAAGACACCAAGAGGGAGAATAGCTGTGTTAAATGGAACCTCTAGTTTCGGTTTTTGAGGGATCTCCACTCTGATTTCCACAATGGTCGCCCCAGTCTACACTCCCACCAACAATGGAGAAGGGTTACTTTTTTCCAGCAACACCATCAATATTTGTTATTAGTTGATTTCTTGATAATAGCCATTCTTTCTGGAGTAAGATGGAATCTCAGCATTGTTTTAATTTGCATCCTTCAAAAGACCAGGAATGCTGAACATTTTTCATATATTTATTTGCTGTTTCTACCTCATCATTAGAGGAATGTCTACTTATTTCAGATGCCCATTTTTGGATTGGGTCTTTAAATTTGGCAGATCTGACTTTTCTGTGTACTTTATATAGTCTAGATATTTGTCATCTGTGTGGAGAACAGCTGGCAAAATTTACTTTTCCCACGCTGTGGGTTGTCTCTTCACTCTGTTGGTGATTTCTCTTGCTGTGCAAAAGCTTTTTAATAAGAAGAGATCCAAGTTGTTGATTCTTTGTGATATTTCTTATGTACACAAGATTTTGTTCATAAAGTCTTTGCCTGCACCTGTGTCTTCAAGAGTTCTACCTATTCTATATTCCGGCAGATTTAGTGCTTCTATTTTAATATTTAGACCTTTGATCCATTTCAATTTAAGTTTAGTATATGGTGAAAGATATGGATCTAGTTTTAATCTTCAAGATGTAGAAAGCCAGTTTTTTTCAAAGACCTTTTGTTAAATAGGTTATCTTTCTACCAGTAAAGGTGTTTGGCTCCTTTGTCAAAAGTAAGGGGGGTGAGTGTGTTTAGAATTGTTTCTGTATTTTCTAATCTGTTTGTTTGTTTGGGGTTTTTTCCAAGTACCATGCTGTTTTTATTAGAGTAGCTTTGTAGTATAATTTCAAGTCAGGAATTGTGATGCCTTGCATCACAGAATTTGCCTGTCTTGTCTTTGTTGCCCAAAATTGCTTTTGCCTTCTGGTCTCTCCTGGTTCCAAATGAATTTTAGTATTGTTTTCTCTAATTCTGTGAGATATGCTACTGGTATTTATATCACAATTGCATTAATTCTGTATAACAGTTTTGGAAGTATGGCCATTTTCATTATATTGGTTTTTCCTACCCAAGAACAAGAGATTTCTTTCTGTTTTCTAATATCCTCTTCAATTTCCTTTTTCAGAGTACTGTAGTTTTCAATTCACAAGTCTTTAGTTCCTCTGGTTGATTGATTCCCAGGTGTTTCATTTATTTGGATGCTATTGTGAAAGGCGTGGTTTCCCTAATTTCTCTCTCAGTGAGTTTGTTATTTGTCTACAGGAAGGCTATTGATTTTTGAGTGTTGACTTTGTATCCAGCTACTCTACTGAATTTGGTTATTATATCTAGAAGTTTTTGAAGGAGTTTTGGGGTCTTCTCTGTAGAGTATCATGTCATCTGCAAATAACCAATGAATGGATAAAGAAGATGTGGGAGTTTTTATACAATGAAGTATTACTCTACTATAAAGAAGGATAAGTTTGATACATTTCTAGCTGAACGGATGCACCTTGAGACTATACTCTTAAGTGAAATGAATCAGATACACATGTTTAAATACTGCATTGTTTCTCTTGTATGAAAAACCAAAAGTGTAAATGAGGACCAAAATGTATAATAGATTCTGGGAAATGGGAAGAAAATGTTCAAATGGGAAGGGGAACAAAGGAGGAGGAAGGGAAAAAGGAAGGAAGGGACAAGAAAAAATGTGAAAATCAAAGGAAAAATGGAAACAAAGCTTTTGTACATGGGGAGGGAAGGGTGCTTGAGGGGGGAATGGGATAAAATAAAAAAAGAAAATGTACAAATGAGAAGGGGAACAAAAGGGGGTGGAGGAAGGGACAGAAAAAAGAGAATAGAAGGAAAAAATGGAAATATAACTTTTGTAAATAAGGAGAAGAGGAGTTGAAGGAAGGGGAAGGGAATAGGGAAAAAGAAGAAGCAAGATATATCATATACAGGTACAAACTCCTAGTTATGAATTATCATTATGTATATCTAAAATGTGCCAATAAAAGTAATTAGAAAAAAAATAAATATGAAAAAAAATCTCTCTCTTCCTCAAGAGGAAAATAAAAAAGAAATAAAAAGGAGACAGGACGGGTAAGATGGCATGTTGCTGATTTCCTGGGAGAAGCTTTGCTGCAGCTACTTTTCCTGATACAAACTGGGCTGGTCTCCTTGGAGGAGGAGCTCTTTGCTGTCTTTGCTGTCACTGAGGATGCCTCTGTTTTCCGTGCAGCTCTGGTCTTTGCCATGGCCTTGAGCATCGCTTCCTGGCTCCTCCTAGCACACATCCTTCACCCACTGGCACAGACTTTCTAGCCTCCAAAACTGGTCCTTGGGCCTTTCCAGTGTAGATCCTTCATAAGGACTTGCACAGGATCTTACCATTGGCTCCAAGGCCTCAAATGGATCCCTTGGGTCTCCAGCATACAGACAGATATTTGCACTCTTCTACATCTGACTGCAGTAAGCACTGACTGGTACAGACACCTAGCAAAGTAGTAACACCCCTGCTGGTGTTCCAGAAGTGACTCCACCATAAGGGCTCTGTATTTATGAGTGATTACTCCACTGACAAAGTCATCTGATGGCAACATTGGAAGGTAAAGGAAACAGAAGTGTCACCTATTTGGTAGGAATGGAATGGCCCTCGAGGACCATATCTGTTCTTCCACCTGTTTCTCTGATGCTCTTGCTCTCTCTGCTGCCTCGAGGTGAACAGCTTTTCTCTGCTATGACTTTTGATCATGATGTCTTGGCCTCACCTCATCCAAGACCTAATGCAAAGGACCTAGATGACCATAGTGTAAAATCTCTGAAATCATGTGCCAAAATAAACCTTTCCTTCTTAAAATTGTTTAATTCATGTATTTGTTATAGCACCAAATAGCTGGGAACATCACTTTCTCGATTACGTTTGTCCCAAGAGGATTGTTTTGTTTGCTCATTTATTGGTTTTCTTCTTGTTTGGTAACTACATTGAATGGGATTGCTGTATTGATTTCTTTATCAGCAATTTCATTCTTGGTATATGGAAGTCTATTGTTGTTTACATGTTGATTTTATATCTCACAACCTTAGTATTTGTTAATTCAAATAGTTTATTGGTGGAGCCTTTAGGTATTTCCAAATATAAAATTATATCATCTGCCAAAAGAGACACTTTGAGCTCATCCTTCCTTTTGTGATTCCTTTTATTTTTTCTCTTGTCTTATTTCATTAGCTAAGATATTCAACACTATATTGAAAAAATGGTGAATAAATAACAAGGTAATATTATTAAATTTTTTAGACTTTTTGAGAAAAACTCTATAGAGATAAAATTTACCCATTTCAAAGATAAAACTTAGTACTTTAATTTTACTGAGTTATTTATCCTCAAACATATGACTTTACCATGATCTCTCTATTTTCTGATGTGGAGAATTCATGTATATTAAAATCATAGAATAGTGTGATCTCTTGTGACTGATTTTTTTCACTTCTAACAATTTTTAAAATTTTGTCTATATTGCAGTATGTGTCAATATTTTAAAAATTTTGTTGAGAGCTTCGGTCTCAATTTCTATTTACTCATAAATTCCAATACTTATCTATATTTGAATTCGTGGATTTATATTTTGTTTACTAAGCTCATCTTTTTATATTTTATTTAGGTTTATTTTGAAAATTTATTTAAATCAGAGAGAGCATTTACACTGTACAATAGGTAAATATGGCTTGGAACACCTATTATTTATCTTTTTCCATCTTATACATAAAAAGCGAATCCTTGATCAATTGTAGTTTCCTGAGTAGTATAAAACAGTCACAGTACTAAAATAATCACGTACCTGATGTACTATATCATCATCTGTGACCTTAAAGAATACAAGTCTCTTAGGAAGTTTGATAATACTCATTTTTTTATCCATTAGGAACAGAAAAATTAGTAGAAAGCTAATTAAGGGAAAATGAATTTTCAAAATTTGGCAAAATTTAAGATTAATTATCTTTTAAGACTGAAATATAAATGAAGCAAAATTTTATCTTTTTTAAAGCTGGAATGTAAGTGAAGCAAAATTATTGTGGGAGTGTATTTTTCTGTTTTTATTACTAATGTTTTGTTACTAATGTTATTCTGTTACTAATGTTGAAGAAAAAAAGTGAAGATAGAAAAATGATAAATATTTTATGAATAGGGATAAATGTCACTTTCAATAGTTAATTGTATGTAAATATTAAAGAAATTAAGACTGGAATGGTAATCAGGACATTTTATTCTGATCTGTGATAGCCATCAAAAAGCCACCACATGAGCACATTTTCCATTTATTATTTTATTTCTCATCTCTCCATATATAAAAAGATAAGAAGGGAAAGAATCAGAAGATAAATCAGATGATAGTTTTGACCCTGGAATTATCTGGACCTAGTTCAACTAACTGACGTGCTCAGTTGATGACCCCCTCATCTTCTAAGATTCCCTTTCTTCAGTCCATTTATTTCAACAACTGCTTCTTCAGAGACTGTGTGGACTGCATTCTCGATAACACCGAACTCTTCCTATCAGGACATTTGCGGTCTACTTACCGGGAAGGGGAGGGAACACTTGCAATAGGACTTCGATCGAATGTCCCATGGGCTGCTACTGCTGATAGAGGATTTCCTCAGGGAAACAATCTGTATTTGGAGCCCTACATCACGCCACAATGGGCACTCAGAGGCCAAATAGACCTGCTTCCAATCACTCCCAGTGACTCAGGAAAACACCTCACCTTTGCAATTTTCGATCACTTGTTGTATAAAACAGAAATGATGATAATTATCTCATTCTCCTGTAAGATTTGAAAAAAGCAAGATTCTGAAGGTAAAGGTCCTCCAACTTTGCCCGGCAGGATCGAGTAGCTCCTCTTATTAGCATCCAGTTATCATCATTATCATCATCATCACCCTGGTTCTTTTTTGAATAAGATATGTGAGACGAAGCTGGTAAATCCAAAATAATTACCAAATAATCTAACAAAATCCTGGTTCCAGTGACCAGCCATATGATCTTGGGAAAGTTCATCGTGACTCAGTTTCTTTGTTTTCCTAATACAAAGCTGATCTTTAATTCTAGGTATGATTGTAGGATAAAATGAAATACTATTTATTGCCCTTACTTTATTTTCTGAAACGTGGTAAGTATTCAAGAAAGACTTTTTACTATTCCAAGTTCTAAAATTTGATTTGTTCCTTTCTCTCTTAATTCTATTTTGAAAAATAATTCTAAAAATAATATATGATAGTCATTACTCTTCATAGTAGTAATCTGTTCTTACCAGGATGAATTGCAGAGTCTTCTAAGAAAGAGTCATGGGAGTAGTAATGGTGGCTATTATTATGGGAGACCCTGATCATGGTTGTCATAAACTGCAGATGAGTGAGCTCTGATTGGATTACTTTTCCTCTTCCTTGTGGATGTAGAATTCCTCACCTGATTGATGAGAATATTCTACCAGGAAGAGTGTTTCTCTCCTCAGAAAATGATTCTCTAAGCAGTATAAACTATATGTTACTAGAGGAATGACCTGGAAATGTCGATGAGGAGAGGAAGAAGTGTAAAGATTTTGAAAAGCAATAAGAAAAAAAAATGACAGTTTGTGCTTGATAGGCACACAAGTAATATGTGTCACACAGTGAGGAAATAGAAAGTATTTCTGGAAAGTAAGGTCCATGGGTGATTTTGGGCAGCTGTGTGGATCCTGGGAGACTATGAAGAGTGTCAAGACCATCAGCATTAATAAATTAGAGGTCAGGGGGTCACACTGCTCATCAGTCAGTGTCACTGGTGATGAATGTCTTGAGGGGAAAGGTCAGTGGATGAGAGGGGACTGGAGTGTTCCAGAAGAACAGCACTTTTCTGTTAAACAGGAGGCTCTCAGAACACAGACACATGGTCATTAAATCTGTCATGTCAGTGTACAAAAGACAAAATCAAATCAGAATGAGCATTAAAAGAGTTTTAATAAACTGAATAAAGGATAAAAATGTAAATGTGCTTTTTACAAAACTATTGCTTGTAGATAATTTACATGAAAATGCCAATGACTGTTTTATAATGTTCTACTTTTAAACAAAATAGGTTCATGTTGCCTAAACAATAGCAAAATGAGCCGTTTCTTTTACTTTGTAATTGTTTACATACCTCTAATGAGAGTAAGCTTGTGGAGCTACAAGCAGAGTCCATGACATTAGGTCAAGAGTTTGGCTGAACCAAAGCAATGTGAAGAATTAAGCAAGGTACATTTTAAAATGAATGCATACTACTTGAATAAGCTGGCCTGAGTTACTTTATACAATTAGAGTAAATATATTGATGTATTTCCAGATCAAACACAAACGCAAGTATTGGGCAAGACCTAATCGTGAGCCTAATCTACAGAAAAGAGACAAAAATTTTTGCAAATTGATAATAACTTGAAAAATATGGACAATAAATTCTACTTTAGCATTACTCTTATAAAATAAATAAAAGTATGTATATAAAGCATTTAATAGAGTATGTAATAAAGAGAGATGCACATGCCAGTTCTCAATAAATGACTATAATTGTGTGTATGTGTTCATTCAAAGACATCTTGGATTTTAGGTACAGGTTAGGTGCCAGATATCTAACACTGAGCCAAATAGTCAAAGTCCCAACTTAGAACTTCTATTCTATGGAAAAGGACACAGATGATAAATAAGAATGGACATAATGGATGCGACAGTGAAATGCATGGAAGTACAAGACACACAGGGGTCAGGAAGAACTACATGGAAAGACTTTGCTCTTGGATAATTGTGGGGAATTGTGATTTTTAGTGAAGGGGCCATCCGGGTGAAGACCAATGAGGAAGTCATTCGGGCAACAGGAGAAACACATTTCAGACAGAACCAGAGAAAGGATGTGAGTGGAAACCCTCCTGAGAGCACTGTGGCTGACACAGAGAGAGCACAAACAAGTGTCTTGGAGAAAAGTCCCAAGAAGGAGCAGTGGGCTGGGTCAGGCAGCCCCTTGAGGACAATTTAAAGGACTTTAAGGGAAATAGAAAATCATCAAAAGTTACAAGGAAAGAAGCAATGAGTTGTATTGTTACAGTTCCTGTTTTCATTATGTCTCAAAGGATATTCATTCAAGTGAAGAAGATGGTATTCTTGTCCCCATTAACCAGGAAAGAAAATAGAAGCTCAGAGTTTAGACAATTGACCACTCACTCACAGGACTAGCTAGTGGGTTAACTGGATGCCAAACCCAGGCACTCTGTGTCTTCTTAATTTCAGGCTGTCTCTAACCTATGTTTTTGCTTAGTGATATTAGTGTGCTCATTTCTCCTGTTTTGCAATTTCTATTTTCAATCCATTCTCTTAATTTAATATCTCAAAAATTCCTGTTTTTTAAATATATATTACAATCTTAATACATTCTAATCCTGAATGAAATACTATTAAGGAAGGTGTGTTGTTTTTCCTCAAATTGTTTTTTTTGTTGTTGTTGTTTTATTTCTCCCAGGCTGTAATTTATATAGATCTTGTGTGTGATTTTTTCTTACTTTAATATCCTCTTTTTCTCCCTCTTTCCTTCCCTTCCCTTGTTTATTTTTTCCCTTTCTTGACTTGTTTTGTTTTCTTCCTAATTTCTTACCTTTATTCCATTGAAGTAAATTAGATATTTTTCATGTATTATATCATTTATCCTACAATCTTTGCACCACACGCTTACCCCTTTTCCTATGTGTTCATCCCATCTTCCTACTTGAAGTATTATTTTCAATGGCAAGGGCTTGGCTGCTTCATAGAGATGTGCAGTATCAGAATCTGGTCAGGGTCTCTATGCTAGCTGGACCCACAGGTGATCCACTGGCGAATTAGCATCTAAAACCAGATTTTCTGAAGACCAAGAGGCACAACATAGGACTTGTCCTCAGCACTATTACTATCTCAGGGTCCACTGAAAGGAATTTGTTTTTCATATTTATAGCTGCAGGATATGTCAACTGAAAATATGATTCCGGGAGAAAATATATGTATTCATTTGTTATATAAAACTGGAATAATAGCCACATTATGGAATGTGTGGAAATATAAGTACATAAAATAGTTTGCATTACTTTAAGCATCTTTTAGTTCTTGCTTCAGTAATTTATTTTTCTCAAAATGGACATTTCAAGGAAACAATGAACCACTGTGGGCTTTATCATTTAATTTTTCTACTCTTAATCTTTTTTTTTTGGAAATCTTGAAAGCAGAGATGTTAATGGAAATGAAGAACACTATGCTGTATACTTCTCAAAAGAATACTCAGTTCTTCAATCTAACATAAAGACAGAAAGTGGAAGAGAGGCAATAATTATCTGTGCCATACCTCCTTCTATCCCAAACAGTTTTACTCCATTTCTGATGGCAAAATATCCATCGCAAACCAGCTTTGCTTCTCAGGTCACTGCTATAATCAGTCTCTCCACATTTTAGAAAAACTCAACTCTGAGAATTAGTTTTCAGTGTTGTCATGAGACTGAAAGAGATTCAAATACTTGTCCAAATTACTGAAGGATAGACCCAACATCCAAGACATGCACACACACATACAATCTCAATTGAATGGTTTACTACCAACACGGCGTGCGGTTTTAAACAACACAGGATGAAGAATCATGTGAGTATTGTCCCACGGCATCAGCATCACTCCTCATTTCACATTTCACTGCCATCTCTGCAGCCGACATGCTGCCACCTCTTCTAATTGCATTCCCAGGTCTCAGCCACCACCAGTATCTACAGACACCTTCTTTTCCCAAAAGGGGCCTCTGTGTGGTTAATTCTGGCATCCTCCTCCTTGAGCCCCAGCTGTTTTCATGCTGCTGTGAGTGACTGGATCCTGGACAGCTGCGACCTCAGTTAAAGAGAAAAGGACAGTGCATGTTCAGCTTCAGAATTATTTGATTGGTTTGTTCACGTGGTGGAAATGAATACAAGGAATGCTCTCTTTTGGTGAAATATTTTGGTCCCACTTTTATCTCATTGTGTGTAGGCCTTTGACTTGAAGAGTGTGGAGCAACATTCCGGTTATAAATTCAGAAGTACTTTGTTTAATCTAAAATAATTTAATACCATTAATGTTATGCAAATTGTTATAGATGCAATAATATCATTCATAGATTTAAGTTCAATTCCTCTGGGTTTATCAGGCTACCATTACTCACTTATTGGCCACATTATTTTAGTGTCAGATTCCTGTAAATCTTCTTCTAGATCCCGAAGTGTTCAAGGACTGGAAATAGCAAACGAGAATATGTAATTATTTAACTTGGAAAATTTAACTCAGTCCATTCAACCAGTAATGTAAGATGAAACCCATGTGTATTGAACTGCCAAAGTCCCTGTTTATTTCAAACAGCTTTTATTTCCTTTAATAACACTCCTGGAATAACATTTAAGGTATAATCACATGTTTTAACATAAGTATTTTAAGTTTTAGATATCTTGAAGATATCTAAAACTAATTAATCCCCTAACAATATTGATTAAATTCATCTACATTTTATAGTTCTAGAGATGGAAAAACATCAGGGCAAAGCTATTACTAGAATACTGCACAAAAATGACTGGAAAAAAAAGCAGTTAAAAAAATAACTAAATGCTCAACATACAGCCATATTGTCAATCCACTTTAATAGACTTTACTATTTCCAAGAAGAATAAATTATTCTTACTTTTAAAACTTTGACAACAGATATTTTTCTACCTCTAGTACTTGTCTTTTATTGTTCTATCAATTTAAAATGGTGCATATATTAATATTATTGCTTATCCTAAGCTTGACCACTATGCCTAAAATTGATAGGTACAACAGGTCTGGTCTACAAAATCTGTTTAGAAATTGTGAAAGGGTTTGTTTCAGTTCAATAGCATTTATGCTAATTAATTAATCCATCAATAATTATGGGTCAGGAAAAATAACCCACTTACTTTGTTAGATTCTAGAGAGGCATAAATGAAATGGCAGCCAAGCTAAATTCACTGTCATTGGGATGAGAGATAAGATTGAGCCTGGTAAAGCCCAAACACTAGTACTATGCATAAAGCAGAGATCTGGGCCCTGTGATGAGACCAGAGACACATAATACATGTACATATAGAATTAAAATATTGAAATTATATATAGAATAATCATTGGGTGCAAAATATATGCCAAACATATGTAATATGTAGATATTCTTAATGAATAGATAATTTACAGTCCTATATGTAAATTAAATTTGTACTTTAGTGACAATAGATTTGAATTTTCTCCCAGTAAATCTTATCTCCCTACCAGAAAATAATTTCTAGGACTAGTGAAGTATCTAAGACCTACATAATAAGTGGATATCATCTTTATAGTTGTTTTTAACTTAGAGTATCAATTATTTTGAGATACTTTTAGAAAATGGTGATTTAAAAGGGGGAAACCATATTTGTTATTGTCTATGTCTTTTGCAGGAAGATATCAATTGCACTGTGTTATTGAGTGGTCATCGTGGTCTGACTTTGAATCCATGTTTGGCAGGGTTTTTCTTTAAAGAAAGTTTGGTATGTACACCAAGTCATAAAAACAAAAAAGATCTGGAAGCTGCATTCATTTCGTATCGTTGCTGTACCTAAGTACCACAAATTTAGTGACCTTTTTTTATCTTGCCAGTTTTACAAGTAGGCTATCCTAAGTGAGTCTCATTAAAAGGAAATCAAGGTATCAGCAGGCCTGAATTTCTCCCAGTGGTTCTAAGGAATAATATATTTCTTGCTTTTTCTAAATTCTAGAGACCAGCTGCAGTTTTTAGTTTGTAGTGACTTTCTTCAACTTCAAAGCCAGAAACAAAGCATTTTCAAATATCTCTCTTACTCTGTCTTCCTCTTCTACCTCTCTTTTCTATTTTAAAGGACTCTGATGATTATTTAGCTTACCTGGATGTTATAAGATAATTTTATGTGGAATCATCTGATCAGTAAGCTTAGTTTCATCTGCAACTTTACTTACTCATTGTCATGTAAACAAACACATGAACATCTTTGGAGGCCATGATTCTAACTGCCACAGAGATTTAATGAAAAACTTCTGGGTCTTCTTCTGTTGGTTATGAATTTCAACTGGTTCTGATGAGCTTGCAGGTACATCTCTACAACCACTTCTGCTTGGTGAGGTCCACCAAATAGTCAGATCAAAAGATCCCTTCCTGGATCATGAAGTGGAAAGGAGTAAACTTTATCCTGGTTCTCTCTATGGCTGTTAATTTTTAGTTATTTCTGAACCATTAGCAAAATCATGGCCCCTTCTTTCCTCACATTTATACTGACCATGTTTTTGCCCATAGGAGAATATTTGTGAGTCCAAATTTGGTCCTTAGGAATATAGCACTATTTAAAGCTGCACGGGCATTTGATTTCTAAGGAAAAAGTCATTCTTGAGAACAATGAGGTCCTGACATGTATCTGATACTTTATCCATTGTCAGAGTTTAAAGAGATTGACTTTATTCTTATTATGGCAGATTTCTTTACATGTAGTAGTACAAAACTTAATGAAAGGTGATATAGCAAATAACTTAGTATACAAGTCCCATAAAGTAATGATGTTAAAATACCATGAAGTTAGGAAAATAAAACTTTGTAGCAGTCTGCTGTCTCAGGAACAACTGTCAGAATTTTTTCCCACTCTGTGGTTGTTTCTTTTCTCTGTTGATTTCTTTTGCTGTGCAAATGCTTTTTAATAAGATGAGACCCCAGTTGTTAATTCTTTGTAGTATTTCCCGTGCCTTCCAGGTTTTGTTCACAAAGTCTTTGCCTACCCCTATGTCTTCAAGAGTTTCATCCATTCTCTTTTCCAGCAAATTTAGTGACTCTGTTTTAATATTTGGTCTTTGATTCATTTTGATTTCAGTTTAGAGCGTGGTGAGAGACATGAGTCTAGTTTTAGTCTTTGACACATGGATAAAAGTGTGGAGATTCCTCAAAATCTAGGGCTACAGGTTCCCCCTTCTCAATGTCTTCCTGAAATAACTGAAAGCATCATACCACAGTGATATATGCACAGCCATGTTCATGGCGGCACAGTTTGTAATAGCTAAATCTTGGAAACAACACAAATGCCCATCAACTGATGAATGGATAAAGAAGATATGGGTTTTTTCTTTAATACAATGGAGTACTACTCAGCTATAAAGAAGGATAAACTTGAGACATTTATAGGTAAGTGGATGCACCTAGAGACCATACTGTTAAGTGATATAAATAATACACATGTGTATATATCACATTGCTTCTGTGCTGTGAGAAGAAAGTATAAGTGAGGACCAAAATGTATAATAGATATTGTGAAATAAGAAGAAATGTTCAAATGGGAAGAGGGACAAAGGAGAGGAGAGAAGGCAAGAAAGGAAGGGAAAAGAAAAAATTGAGAAAAAAAAATAAAATTGAAACAAAGCTCTACTTAAATAATAATCTCCATAAATAATAAAAAGAGGAGTATAAGGGAAGGGAGTGGAATGGGAAAAATATGAATCAGAATATATCATGTACAATGAATGTGATCATTGTGTATATCTAAACTGTACCAATAAATTTAATTAATGATTAAAAATCAACAAATGGGATTATATCAGACAAAAAAGCTTCTGTATTAGAAAAGAATCAATCAGTAGAGTGAAGAGACTACCTACAAAATGGGAAGAAGTTTTTTCCTGGTGCTCCTTGAACAGAGGACTGATATCTAGAATATATAAAGAACTCAAAAAAATAAAACCATCTAAAATTAAAGGCCCAGTTACAAAATGCAAGAAAAATGAACAGACACTTCACAGAGGAAGAAATACAAACGGTCAACACCTATATGAGAAAAATCTTCAACACCTCTGTCCATTAGAGAAATGCAAATTGAAACTATGCTAAGATTCTGTCTTACTCCAGAAAGAATGACAATCACTAGTAAATCAAACAATAACAAATTCTGGCATGATGAAAAAGGAACCCTTTTTCATTGTTGGTGGGAATGTCAACTACTACAAATATTATGGAAATCAGTATGGAGATTTCTCAAAGAACTGAAATTAAAAATTCCATATGAGCCAGCTATATCCCCCTGCTAGGTATCTTCCTGAAAGAGCTTCATACTGCAGAGATACAGGCATACCAATGTTTATAGTAGCATAATTTGAAATAGCTATATGGAAGGAGCCTATATCTCATCAACAGATGTTTGGATAAAGAAAACACGGTGTCTAAATATAATGGAACACTGTTCAACTATGAAAATGACAAATTTGAGTCATTTGTAGGAAAATGGATGCACCTGGAAATAAATCAGGCACATAAGTTTAAATACCATATGGTAGCTCTCATTTGAGTGAGGCAAAGTACAAAGAAAATGATAAAGGATGGATAGAAAGGGACAGGGGGATGAATCTCTTGTAATAGAGAAAAGATCCAAGGGAACAAGGGCAAGGCATGAAAAGGAGGGCAAGGGGAAATGAGAGGAATAAAAATGTGCCATGTACGGGAACCTAATAGCCACAATTAATTAACACCATAACATGAGCTAAGACAAACGATATCAACAAGTATGAAAAAAGGGGACAGGGGAACTGGTGAGGAGAGGGAAGGGGAAAGGGAAAAAAAAGAACACAAGCTGAAACATGTACATGTATCCACTCCCAAGATGACTGTAAACTGCATGAATTGCAAACATGTACTAATAAAATAAAAAAGGAACAACAACAAAAACTTTGTAGCAAGAAATCTGTGGTAGAAAATATATTTCTCCTGTCAGTTCTACTCATGAATATCCCTGCTGGATGTGTTAACATAGCCGTGGTAGTCAATTGGGTAGTTGTTTTCAGAACTTTCCCTCCACTCCAAAATAGAATTATATACCCAGCCCCTTTGTCACATAGCTACTTGGTGTCCTCTGGTGTGACGGGCATATGTGTTACTGCCCTGATGTATTGGGCTTGGCCATGGCATGTAAGCAGAAATGATATCGTGTTGCTGTGTACCTACACCTTAAGCATCCTTGCACCATTCTGCTTTCTCTCTGCATTTTCCATGAGACACTCTTGCTCCAGACAGTATCTGGTTTAAAGGGAATGAGTGACACATGAAACAGTCCTGAGCTCAACTCGCAATCTGCTGCCAAGCTCAGTTTAGGGGGACATGCAATTATGTGAACAATAAAAACAAATGTTTCGCTCTTACCAAGATTTCTAGGTTTTATGTGGTGGTCTGTATGGACAGCAATATCTGATTGCTATGATCTCCATTCAAGTCAATATTACCAACTCATCTAGATTCCATCATGTTCCTCAACTTCCATACAAAATCAGTCAACCAGATTCCATAAATTTTTCTATTACACTTCTCCATACTTACTAATTATTTGCTTTTGTTCAGGTAAGCATCATTCCTTTCCTTGATAATAGCAGCCTCCCATAGTTTTGTCACAAGGATTCCAGTTCATTCTCCCCAGTGACATAGAGTAACTCTGCAAAAATTTAAGTTCAAGAGTGTCAGACTCCTAATTGTAATTGGTATCTTTCTGTTCACTTTAATGAAGGTCAAACACATTGTCACCCTTCATTAGATACACAGGCCTTCCTTACCTGTCTTCTTGTTTTAATACTGATGTCATTTTCTCACATAGCTACCATGCTTGAGACCAACTGTACAATCTGAAGTCCCTTGATAGGTCATATCTACCTGACACTTTATCCATTGTCAGTGTTTGAAGAGGTTGACTAGATTCTTACTATGGCAGCTTTCTTTACATGTAATAGTACAAAAATTAACCAAATGTGATATAGCAAGTGAACTTAGTATAGGATCCCCAGAAAGCAATGACTTTGAAGTATCTTGAAATTAATATAATGAAACTTTCTAGCAAGAAATTCATTGTAGAAAAGTCTGTACCTCCTATCAGTTCTACTCATGGGTATCTTTCTTCCACGTGTTAATGTAATGCTGGATGTCAACTGGGTAATTGTTCCCAGTTCTCCCTTCCTTCCATGTTTTGCCTCATTTTATTTTTTCTCAAGCTAGATCCTTTGTTAGGAAAGCCCCTATTTCTTGTATTTGTACTAAATAGGCAAGAACTTAGACTCAGAAGAAAAGTCATTGTATTAATAAGCTTTTTTGTGACATTTTTCTAAGTAAAATAAGATTCCTGAGATTTATAATTCTTCACAAAGGTCATGATTATAGTTCTTGCTATTGCTGCTACAGGATATCTGTGGCCATTGTACAATACCATCCCATTGTTCTTCATAGTTCTAATGATTGGGATAGTATCTGATGGATTCCTTCATGCATTAGTTCCCTCATTTTTACAAATATTAGTGTAGTCTATATCATATATGGTGCTTTAGACCCTGATAAAACAATAGGTAAAGTAAACAAATAATTTTTCTACTTATATAAGTTTAGTGTGCAAGAACAGAACATATATGTGTATATATATATCTTTATTATTTCATCTTAAACAGTCTGAAATTTCTTTTTTTTCTCTCTTTAAATCACTGTAACTTTATTTGACATCTAGCTATTGAAACCTCATGTAATAATGTTAATAATAAGATGATTTTCTTAACTGATGCAGTATGTTGTCATGAAGGGAAGGTATAATGCTACCTGTGAAAAGGTAATCCCAGATTCACCTGCCACACAATCAACTATGTGGTCAGAGACCACATAGATTATGTGGCTCATATTTTAATTCCCATGTGAAAACTCCTTTATATGTCTCTCAACTGGTCCACAGGTTATATGGAAAATAAGAACCATTGACTGAGACTCTTCAAATGTCATCATTGTTGAAATAATGTAGGAAGAGTGTAAAGCAATGTAATACTAAAAGTTCATGAGTCTGACCCCCTTGCTCTTAATTTGTCATTGAAAAGTGTGTTCCTTGGTAAATCATTTAGATACCCTGAGCCTCTTTTTTTTTAAATCATGAAAATGAGAGAGATGGGCTAGATCAGTGTTTTCTTAAGCTCAAAGTTATTCACTATTCCAAGGTTCCACATGTGCTTAAGAAAATGGAAACATACTTTTGACAAATATTAAATTTCCCAATAGGATTTTGCAACCAAATATTTGAAAATCATTCAACTAGATGATTGTTTCTTCCACAATGTGGCTCCATATAACCTGCACACAAGGTGACTTGATATAACAGGAATTATGCGGGCTTGAATGAAAAACAGACCTAAATTTGGATCTTGATTCATATGTACAGTGACATTGTATAAGATGTACAACTGAGTTATTGCATAGATAGAGTCACAGATAATGGTAGACAGAGATAGATAGATAGATAGATAGATAGATAGATAGAGGCAATTGTTTAGATTCAATGGTGTAGTATATGAAAAATTACTGAATGAAAATAATGTACTCAATAATTGATAAATCATTTAAATAATTACTAAATTCTCCCCCTTTCTATCTTTCAAAGGGAAAATCTGTTCAATAATAGCATCAAATATTTATACCGTTCCTTAAAACATTTTTACACATGCCTTGTTTCACTTGATTCACACAATTCTTCAGTCTACATTAATGTCCTCATTTTTTACAGTGAAAAATCAGTTCAGTGCTCTGTACAAGGTCATGTAGCTAATAAATAGTGGGCTTGAGGTTTGAACCTGGGCTTTCTAACGCTAAATCTGTGTGAGCGCCCAGCTCCAAATGAGTCATGTATATTCAGTTTCGCCTATCATCATCACTTTTTCTGGTTCAACTCTTCCATGTGACTCCTGTAAAATGAAATTGGTGATTGTTTATGGCCTCAGTTATGTCAGCTCATCTCCTGAGGCAGCCATTGTGAAATAACATGTGCAGTGACCCCTCAGTACCAAGTCCACCACCCAGTGCCATACTTGTCATTGTTCAGCATTAATATCTGCCCTCACTAAGCCTTAAAAACCCTTTCCAGCTAGTCACATCAAAGTGCTCTCAAAATCACTCAGCTGCCAAGTTTGAGAAAATTGCACACTGATTAACATGCATTTCTATGTGTAAGCACAGTAGCTGATTGTTACTCCAGGTAAAATATTGTTCAAAACAAATTACACATCAAAGGAGATTTTTAGATGGCCACGCTGTTTTATCTCTTAGAGCATGCTATCTGGAAATAATGTTTGTTGATTTGGTTCAGATCAACCAAATCCCATGAAGAAAATAACCCAGGTCTGCTTATGTAATAGCAACAATTATCTAGGTTAAAAGTAGGATACGTGACAGAACCTTGACTTTTCTAATGATATTTTTATTGTATTGAAGATGTTCTGAGAAATACATTTAAAATGTTTCTTGGAACTTATTGCAAATTGCACCTAATTTCCTTTACTCTTCTTACTCTTTATTCCATGTTCTCAAACAGCTCAGGTAAAACAAATAATAAACAAATAAACAATAAAGAAATGACCCCATATATCCACAAGAAGGTGGGCAAATGACTGAGAATAATATATTACCTGTTACTTTTTAAACTTGAATTACACATTGATCCTTCCAATCCTTTGACACTCATGTCCAGCCCTAAATCATGCATATGCCCTGTCCTTCTAACCTTAAATGTTATCCAGATTTGGGTCCTATTTCACCACATCATGTTCATTGGACTCACTCACTATCTGTAGTTTCCTGAACTGAAATTTCCGCATTTGCTCTTTTTAGCAGTCTCGGCCCAGTTTAGTGGCTGAGGGCATCCTCTTATAAGGTAAATCAGACATTGAATTCTGCTCACAGCCTGCAATGACTACCCACCTCACTCAACCTAAAAGCCAAATTCCATCTAATAGGTTACAAAGCCCTTTCAATTCTGTCTCCTTGTTCCTTTTTCTACTACTCTCCTCTTGTTTGCCTGTGTTCCATAAATACCCCAAGCATCCAGGGCTTTGCACTGTAACTGCCTTTACTCTAGACATCAATCTCTGAGATAGTAGTGTGGCTCTGTTCCTCTTCTCCCACCTACCATGACTCAAATGGTATCATCCCAGGGAGGATCTCCATGCCAGTTCTATGATTGTATACTCAAGCTATTTATTCCTTATTCTACTTCATTTTTCTTAGTCCTCACCATCACAAATATACTATACACTTAACTCATTCATCTTGTTTATTTTCTAAGTCACCTGTTGAGAAGATAAATTCATAACAGAAGACTGTTGTTTGTATCATTCACCACTTAATCCCACACTTACACCAGTGTCTGGAGTTCAGCAGATATCCACAGGTATTTTTTTTCCAATGACTGTCTCTCTGTCATTATTTACTAGGCAAATTTAGCCCTGACCAATACAAAGAAGCTGGGACTATTTATTGCCTCATCCTGAGGATTTAATTTGTTCTCATGATTTTTGTAACAAGCTGTAATGACTACATAGCCTAATCAGCCTATTTTCCTTTTTTTAGTAATGAGAAAACTCATATTCAGGTCACCAGTAACTATGAAATTTAAATGAGACAATATGTACAAAAAGAAGGTTTTAAAATTCAGTAGAAATATTCAAATATTTATGTGGCTCATTACATAACTCAATATTTAGGTAGTGGTAGGGTTCATTCCCCAAAGGACATTTTATAGGAATTCTTGCAATCATAATCCAGGAGGATGCATGAACTCCAGTAATTATAAAAGGCATCTCAAAGTGCCCAATGGGTTTAGCATTGGATGTTCTTACCAACTGTATTTGACATGGTATCATTGTACAAGTCAGTATTTCATTACTATATCAAAACACCCAAGGGTGCAGATGTAAAGAAAAGATGTTTATTTGGCTCACAACTTTGGAAGCCAAAAGCCCACTGTAACACTGGCTTAGGTGAGGGCCACCTTGGCTGCAGACTGTCATGGTTAATGGTACAACTACACAGGAGAATGTGCAAGAAGGAGAATTCATGAGGACAGACAAGAATCATTAGCAAAGGGGAAGTGCCATGACCCACGCAGCGTAGGGTCCTGTCGGGAGCAATGCTACACAATTTTAGGGAAAAATCATTTGGTTAGCCTAGTTCTCCTGCCTACAGCCCAGCTATGGAATTCCGAGACATAATTCCATTTTGGCCTCCGGTCACAACTGAGACCTCAGTGATCCGGTGATGCTGTGATTCTCCAGGACAAGAAACATCCTGGGAGCTGAAAACATCCTGGAAGGAACAAACATCGACTCAGTTCCTCATTGTTCTTGGATTGTTACATCTTATTTACGCAGGATGTACTGAACTCTCTGCAAGTCATTTGTTACCTTTGTTTCTCCCGATGTACTCAATAAAAGGTGCGGTAAACTGGGGGTTTTCGTTTTTGCCGCCCAGAGCAGCACTGATCAGACCCAAAGCTCAGCTTCTTCTCAGTCTCATTTTTCTACCTTTCCTGTAATTCTCCTTGTGCTGCCGTGGCTCACAGGAGACCAGAACTCACTGCAGCGGTTCTGGTAACATCCCCTTTCCCTACAGAGTCCGAAGCCAGGGAGAGCAGTGGGAGATGAAGAAAATTGACAAATACCAAGAAAGACGGATACATACCAGTTATGTTTGAAAACTGGGGCCAGGCGGAACCATAGTCTGTTGAGCTAATGGCCATCTGAAGTCCAGTGTGGTCTTTATTTATAGTGTAAGACAAACAGGAAGAGAAGGCGGGTAAATTGGGCTTCATGGCCTAGACTGAACGTGGCATGATTGTCTCGTGATCAGGGCATGCACAGAAAGGGAAAAAGGAAGAAGGATGCATAATGTAACTGTCTCCTGGGGCTGTGGCATCCAGGGTCTAGTCTATGGAGGAGAAAAAAAGTAGGGATTAGGTGAAGGACCATCTTCATGCTCAGCCCCCGGCAGGGAAGGACCAGTCTTGTGACCCACCAGGCCACAACTCTTAAAGTTTCACGATTTCACAATATCACTGCACTGGGAATCAAGCTCTGAATGCATGAAGACACATTCAAAACACATCTAGTCCAGAGCAGTCAGGACACATTGGCTCTGTCCTGCTGCTTTAAATACACTAATTTATTTTCTTCCTCTTCTCCTTATTTCTATCCTGTGACACTCAATTCCATATCTCTTTACCTTTTAGGCTTCAGATAAATGTCACTTCCTTCATAATATCCTCCGCATTTCCAGATTTATGTACTTCTATAAGACATCAAATATTTTCATTTCAATATTTTATAAATATAATAAATTATTCAATAAGTGTTTTCCCCATTGTAAGTACTATCAGGGCATGAATCATGTGTTTTGTTACCACTCTACTTCTAGCACCTAGTACATATGTCATATATTATGAATTTAATAAATATTTGTTGAATGAATAGTAATATACCTTTAGAAAAATTTAAATGTCAGCATTATTTCTTAAACTTCAATTCTTACATACCATTAAGACACTTTTTTTCATCTTTCATTTGATATTTTGTGGCTTATTTGCTAGATTCTTATTATCTATGTGAACTGTCAATTTTCTGTTAATCCAACAAATATTTAGTGAGCATCTATACATTGCTCCACATGCTGTTATAGTTCATTTAATTCTACATATTTAATTTATAAGTTGTCCATATTAATTCACTTGATGTAACTGATCTGATCTATGTGTAGGTGCTCGGATATTCAGCTGCCTTTTATAAAAGAGGAATCTAAGGCAGAGAAAATCCAGATGTCTTGCCTTGGGGCACACAGGTAGAAATTGTCAGGGCCAAAATCTTAATTCTGATCATAAATCTTTAGAACTTAAATTTTTTCCAGGAACATAGAGAGACAAGTAATAATATTCCAGATTCTGAAGAAATAAGCATTTAGTTGTATTGAAATACAACTAAATTGATGATTTCAATTGTAGTTTTTATTAATCATTGGACTTCTCACTGCATGTAATAAAAAATTTTGCATTCAGTAATTGCTTAAAAATTATTGCTTTAGTGAATAAGACTTTAGCACATAGTTTATCTAGACTTTTTGTATGTCCTCTCTCCCTCAAAATGATATTGATATTTGAGTACACATTATTCTTCGTTATCTCAAATATCTATCACCCATTCATCCATCATAATCTAGTTATCTATCTATATTTAAATACATACTTTAAGAACAATTTTAAAGTTATTAATAAAGTGTACTTTTTTATTAATACACTTTTATTCACATGTCTTTTTTTGAAAAACTATTTTATAATGACAATTTGGAGTAACTTCTTAACTTCAGCGTAGTTGCTCTCTCATAGTGCCTCCAAGCTATCTCAAGGGAGTTGTTAAGTTTCTACAATCAAAAACATAAATGGAGGATGAAGAGTCCGTGTTTCATAAAAACATGGAGTGAGGAAGAACTTCTAACCATAGGTGGTCTCTTCTCAGCTGGGGTAATGAATAGAGGAGCACAAGGGTTAAGTGACCTCTCTAGCCTCACGCAGAGCAATGATTCCCCAAAGAGTGCTAGGACAATGTTTCTTCTCCATTAATTCTCCTGTGTATCATTTTATGGCTTGAAGTCTCCCTATGCCATAAAAGTTTATTAGCCATGTGTCAGGAACTTTGCTAGGTGCTGGAGTTGCAAACGATTTATGAGATATAGCCCTTGCCCTAAAGGACATCACAATCTAATGGCAAAAGTAGGCTCAAAACATGCTATAGGAATTAATAAGTAAAATGATACAGAAGAGGGACACATATGCCTGTCCTGAGGGGGAGTCAAGGCAGAAGCATTGGAAAAAGTGGCTTCTAATTTGAATCTCCAATGATAATGGTGGAAGGGTTCTAGATAGGTAAA
The DNA here is from genome assembly GCF_053883595.1 of Heterocephalus glaber. Lineage (NCBI taxonomy): Eukaryota > Metazoa > Chordata > Mammalia > Rodentia > Bathyergidae > Heterocephalus > Heterocephalus glaber. The sequence continues at coordinate 13,942,629 of NW_028258325.1, read as the reverse complement.
TGTAGGAAGAAAGAGGACTATAAAGGAAGAGACTTATGAACAGAAAGGCAGAAATAAACAAAAGGAAAAGCAATGTGAAATATTGTAGAGGGTGTAAATAAAATACAAGTGATCCATCCATCACTGGCTAGATCATTTTACATCCTGAGCAGTAAAATGTGAAGAGGATAGCAGAAAAGAAGCCTGTATGAGTAGTTCCATAGGAACAATGCCTAGGAAGCCAGTTTTGTTTTGCTTTTTTGTGGCACTGGTGATCAACCCCACTGGTACTCTAACACTGAGCTAAATCCCCAGGCCTTCTTAAATTTATTGATGTATTTTTATTTTGAGACAGCATCTTGATAATTTGCCAGTTTGGGCCTCGAACTTGTGATCTTCTTCCAGTTGTAGACTCTAAAGTGTTGGGATTTCAGGCGTACACTGCTGAGCCCAGCTGAATGCCACATCTTAAAACTTGGCTTGATTACACAGACAATGTGTTATGGCTAGGAAAATTTAAATTGGAGTGTGACAGTTGGCTTTGCATTTAAAGAGCCATGGTGCCAGCAGGATCTAAGGAGTCAAGAGTGGAAGTAGGGAGACTAGATTGGAGCTGGCAACATTAACCCAGTTTTAGATTTTTTAAGTTATTAACAAAGACAAAAGATTAGTATGAAAGATGAACAGGTTAATGTGATTGTGTATGCATTCTATACATATATAATGTTAAATAAGTGTTTATTTCATATACATACTTTATGTGAATATTTGGGACTTGATAAATAACTGAATATTGTGGCTGAAAGTATAGGGAAAGCAAGAATGACAGCCAAGTGCTTGCAATATGACTTAAGGTTGACCAAGTAAAATGGATAAGACAGGTTTAAGTGGAGTTCAAATTGGAATGCACCAATGACCTTGTGGTTATATGTAAGAATAAGCCCCATTCAGTTAAAGAAATCTAGCAGGATTTAAAGTGAATATGTGAAGGTGATTGAAACAATACATATAATCATGATTAGCACAGGGCTATGCAATTGGATGTCTTGGCCTCACGAAAGCATATTGAATGAGAAGAGCATGTTGGTACAGGAAAAGCTTTAGAGCTATGAAAAGAGGAAGGAAAGAAAAATGTTACAGATTCAAAGAGAAGATATATTTGAAGAGGAGACCATAACCAATTAACAACAGAATAAAGGCTAAAGAACAGAAGAGTAGAAAATAATCATAAAATTCAAGAAATAAGGCTACTGATGATACATGAGGCATTGCTTTTAAGTACATTCCACCAATTAGCTGAAGAATGGGTGGGATGTGGGGAAATAGATGATCTTTCTAAAAATCACAGATCTGAATGAATTAGAAGATCAGGACAAGGAGTTGGGAGAATGTGATTCCAGGGTGGTATATTTGGGCCTTCACATATTTATAGGCTGGGGAGGAGACTGTTGGAATGGCGAAGATACGGAAAACAGAAGAGCCCGGAAGTATAACACTGGTGGAAAAAGATCCCAGAGGAATGGCAGATGGATGAGGAGGTGGGATACAGTCAGAGACTAGCTAAGAACAGGGGGAAGTGTCTCATTCTGTAGAGATCCTTAAATAAAGCATAGATGGAAATGGAGAGAAGCATCAGAGGACAGGCAAGTTGAGAGAAATCTTAAGTATATTATAGGTGAACCAAAAGATTCTCTACTCTCTGTATGACGTTAACCTAATATTGTTGAGCTCCCACTAAGATAGCAGAAGAAATGGAGATTAATGTATTAGTAGCCACCATAACTTAATGAGAAAGTTTAGTGAGGGTGAATTTATGAGATTATTGCAAAAGCATGCTATGTTTTGGTTTGTTTTTGCTTTTTTGAGACAGGGTCTCACTGTGCAGTTCAAGCTGGCCTTGAACTCACTAGGTAGCCCAGGGTGGCCTCAAACTCCTGGCTATCCTCCTGCCTCAGCCTCCTGAGTGCTAGGATGACAGGCCTGCACCACCACCCCCAGATAGAAAAGGCAAGATTTAGTGGTTAGAGAGTGGGCTGTCAAATGTCAGTGTTTCTGTTAAGATCAAGTTTTGTCTAAAATTAAGGTGCAGGAAGTGAATGAGAAGATAATGATCAAATACATGGATGAAAACCAATGTATGCAGGAAGCCCAGAAATTGGATGCCAAGTTAATTGGATGAGTTTTATTTGTAATTACTATTATCTCATAGACTTACAGTTAGTTCAGATACAGAATGAAACCTAATATGAGGTAAAAATCTCTTTAGTATGAGTTCAGGTATGAGAAGGAGATGATATATAATAGGAATCCTAAAAATTAAGTGGAATTATGGAACTATCAATGATGCACTTGAAAAAAATCATTTTCCATTGAAGAGTGCTACAGAGACAAAAAAAAAATGTTCTCAGGCAGAACCAGGCAGGAGAGAATACAAGGACTTAGAAAAAAGGTTTATGAGAGGGTCAGCAAACTGGTAGATCTGCCCTCTTTTTGCCAGAAGGAATAGTTGAAAGCATTCAGAAATTACTTCAGTATATAAAAGAACCAGTAAGTAGGAAATATAGAAAGCAAAAGAATGAGAGTAGATAAGAAGAATGAAAGCTGTCTTGGGGACTCCAAAGAACCAGAAGGAACACTCACATGTAATATGGTCCAGATGTGAATCCCAATGGTGTTATACATGTTGCAAGAAATATGCAAAGTTAATTACTCACAGAAGAGGCTTTTCTGGAAGAGCAGCATGGATGCCTAATATGGTTAGAGAATGACTTGACAGAAGAGGAAGGAAACTTACTGGGACTTTTAGGATGTTTAGGAAATACAAGTTAGATGGTAAGTATTCATGTGTCGGATGAGGTTTGTGGGGTTTTACTTCCTACAGGTATCGATAGTGAGAGAAGGTGGGTTTTTCATTGTTTATTTTTTAATCAGTTTGCCTGGATGTGGAGTAGAAAGAAAAGGGCAGTGATGGATCCTGAGCTGTCAGCAATCAAACATCAAATATGAAGTGATATTTTGTATTTACAAAGGGATTTCATTACTTCAATGGCTGAGGATTATGTGGGTAAGAGACATAGCTAGGAATGCCAGGGTGAAGGTATTCATATTCATTATTCTGCAAGCTTAAACCATTCACACACAGATTCTGGACACCAAAGGCATTAAAAACAGGAAATCAAAGTGGCAAAGGCCCTGGGATGCTTAGGGGTTAAGCCAAACAGTCTAGAGGTCAAGGAAAGAGTTCCACCCCTAGGGGCAGTGCGGTGCTCTGCCCAGAAAATGAGGTCTGGATGTACAAACCCAGCCAAAAACAGACCAGGGGAAGAATCCCTGTGCCAAAGCTGGATCAGTTCATAGGAGCGCAGGAATTTGGCTGGGCGGAGCCTGCAGGTGAAGGTTGTTATTGACTCTGGCGAGGTGATGCCAGCTTCATATCACATCAGGTTTTTCAGACTTTACAGCCTTGTTAGCAGAAAGTAAAAAAGTCTTGAGCATCAATAGTGGTATATCTTACCTGTACAACTAAGGCTGGGGTGGGAATAAAGCCTAAAATTATCAAAGTTTGAATTTTAAGACATCACACTAAACTCATGAATTCTTTTTTTTTCCCTTGCTCTTTCTCCTGGGAAAGTATGGGATTATTGAGCTCTAGCTCTAGGTCAACCAACCTGTCTGAGAAGGCTGGAGAAAAGAAGAACTCTTCTCATTGCTTTTTAGAGTGAGGCTACCCAGGCACAGTTAAAATTCTGCTATTTAAAGAGAGCTGATATAATAAGACAAGCACAGTTTAGGCCTATTATTAGTTTGTTCTCAGAATTCATAGCTTGATCTGTTAAAGTCTTGCTTTCCTTTACCAGTCCTCTCAGCTGACAACCTGTAACTCTGGAGCTTTTTCCAAATATATTTACAAAACAGATGAAAAGAATTCCCACCAGTAACAGAATGTCAAAGATATTGTTACAAAAACTAAATGTTTTACAGAGTCATGAAATCACAGCAGTTTATCCAAGAGCCTGTCGGACACATTTGTAACTCAAATATTTCAGCTTTAAATGGGTCTTATTGACAATAGAGCTAATACTATAATTATACTATAGAGAGAAAGTCAATGCTGGCTAGGAGAACCATGGCTGAATAGAAGGAAGAGTAGTTTGACAACATTTTCTAGTTACCAAATGAAGTATATAATATTCCATTTATTATTTCTGAACCGACAAATTCTGAAGGAAATTGTAGGGAAGGCATTCATCTAAATAGGGTGTTTCATAAGCACAGGGATTAAGATAACGAACACTGGATGCAGAAAGCCTGGGTTCAAATTCTCTTTCAGACACTCACCACTGGTGTTTCTCATCCATAAAATCTTTGAGAAGGAAAAGCTCAGTAGTCGGACCCTCCTTGTTGGGAGACTAAAAGGGATCAGTAACATTACATTTTGAGACTAACACTCAGATCGGAGCGATATTCTTCAAACATATTAGATTATTGTGAGCCACCATTGTTCTCAGGAGCTGGTTCGGAGAGGCCAGTTCTCTGATCTCCCTTCTGCCTCCCTTCTGACTGAGGACTGTAATTGGCATTGTTTGGTCCTATGCTGACATCAGTGCACGACAATACTGTGGGTGTAATAAATCCTCTCAATTGTTGCCATATTACTGTAGTTATAATTCTTTAGTTAATTCTCTAAATTGGCTCAAATTCTCTATTATCTTTGTCATTATTACCTAATTCCATAATTAATTTTTAATAGAATTTGCCTCCCAATATTATTTGCTTTCTAAAACAGTCAGGAATTGGAAAAGCAGCATTGTGGTTGCCTTGGCAGCACTTTGAGTGATTTTGTGAGTCTTGTTTTGGATATGTTCTTGGAAGAAGGAGCCAAGATTTGTAGAATTTAAAATCCCATCCTGGCAGCAGTAGCATGTGACTTTACACAGACTGTTAAGGAGGTGAGGTGGTTTGCTCAGCAGAAAATTATTTCTGTTAGCCTTTCTGGCTGTCAGGATTTGGGGCAGCAATTCAGAAGACCCTTTTTATAAATGCTTAAAAGGTTTCCTTGACTTTCACCAAATAATAACAAAATTAACTCCATCAAAGCAATTATCAGTGATCATTGTGGAAGTACTCTGTTATTCATTCGGCCCATCCTTAATTCAACAAAAACGTACTGGATATTTTCTTTGTGTCATTCACTGGTTCAGTCTTGCTTCAAAATGATTACTAAAATCTTTGCCTGCTATTCATATGCTACAGTCTAATAGATTTCAAAATATGCTTTTGAATTTTGGCTCCAAATCTACACTTTAAGATTGTGATTGAGAAAATATCACTTCTCTTACTGTCATCTCTAATCAGCACCAAGCCATGTGTACACAGTGAAATATACATTTTAAATGGTATTATTAAGCAGACAACATTGTAATTATTATTTAGTAGAGGAACTTTTAAATCATTTATTTATGTAATTGGCTATGCAGGTTAGTGGGTTTCGTTGGGGCAGATTTATACGTGTACGTAACATTCTTTGATAATTTCCAATCCCTCCTCACCCTTCTGGTGCCATCCTCACCTCCAGTTACACATTTTTGGGAGTGGTTTCAATGGATGTACTGTATTTTGCTCACCAGGAGACTATCTTAAGGCAGACGTAAAATGTACTGAAACTGATCTTAACCTACCTCAGAGGTACATCACCTTCTTGCACTGTGAGGGAGCATTAGACAGAATCTCTGGATAGGATTCCAGGCCTCTGCCCATCACGAATTTCTCACACCTGGGAAGAACCCTAGCATGGCTTTTGGGGATGGGGTCAGGCACAGATCACCTCTGCGAGCTTCTCTCTCACTGGCCATCTTGGTGGGGTTCCAGGAGATGGCATGTTGGGACCTAGTGTTCTGTGTGGAGCAGTTTCCCTTCATCCTCTCCAAGTGGCAGCAAGGGACAGTGGAAAATGTTGCAGACCTGAAATCAAACAGGTCTGAATTTTTATCTTCGCTTCTGTCCGGATCATCAAGGGAGCTCTGAATAATCTCTCTAAGCCTATGTGGCAGTTAAGGTCCAGCATCACCTTGATTGACTTGGGGACCTGCCAGGTGGATTGGTGGAGCACACTTCTGGATGCTTCTGGATGGGTCCTGCAGCAAGGCCTTGGTATCTATCTCTGGTCCCTTGCCCCTTTTTCTCTGGCCCCCTTACCCTGCTAAGCTTCTTGTCCACCGTGAACTAAGCAGCTGTGCTCTGCCACATTCTTCTGGCTTCGGACCAAGCCAACCATAGACTGAATCCCCTGAAACTGAGCTAAATTAACCTCTTTTTAAGTTGTAAATGTCGATAAGCATGGAAATGTGTGTGTCATAGTTTTCAATAAACATTGTGTGGATAGGAAATAAAAGAAATTTAGTAGAAATGTTCTGGATAAATTTGTCAACATTTGATGTATTTCTGTCCTCAGCAGTCAAGTTTAATTAAACCTCATGTAAAAGGAATTACTATTCTCTTCTTACCTAGTGTTGCATAACTCTTCTAGACTGGATGCTCCTACAGGAACCAACTCTAAATGCTCTTTGTATCCCCAATGCCCAGTATAGAATCTGAAATATGTGTTCTTAATTTTGGTGTGTGTCAGAACCTTATCTCTAATCCAAATTTAATAATATGGTTGACTGCACCCCATCGCAGGAATGCATAAAAAGATCCTTCAAAATATAATATCTAATTTTAAAGTGATTCAAAGTTTTAATCATCAAATAGTTTTGAAGATTGAGCCCCACCTGTGTTAAACTATTAAATGAATGAATGAAAAATGAGATCACCACAAGTGGAGAATGTTGGTTTATGTTTGTAACCCCATTACGCAGGACAAGAGGTAGGAGAATTGTAAGTTTGAGGCAGGTCTTCACTATGTAATGAGTTCAAAGTCAGATTGAACTACATAGCTAGACTCTGCCTCAAAAAAAAAAAAAAATGTCCCTAATGATTAGTCACAAAATTTGAGTCAGGCAGTGATTTTCAGTTTTAAAAAAGTAAGTTAGAAGAAAATCACTGAAACTCTAGAATCTGAAGGTCCAACTCATCCTAGAAGTTGGTCAGAGATACTAAGAATGAAGAACAACTAGCATTGCAAGTTGAAATTTATAGTTACAAGCAGGCTCTTGCACTATAATATTACTCCAGAGCCTTCAATTCACTATCTTAGTAGCTCATCATAGCAAAGCTATCATTTCAATATAAAATCCGAAGATTCAGTAACATTATGAATTATGTAGATTTATACAATCTTAAATGAAGTCATGATTCCTTTGCAAATTACTGTGTGTTTAGGATATGATTAGGATATAGCTTCAAAAAGTATACTGAGAAAGCATACAAATAAAAATGAGCCAAAGCAACACTTTTAAGATCTGAATAATTACTATTCAAGAAGTGATTAATTACTAAGTGTTTTAATACTAATTCAATTAACTGTATTCATTTTCCACAGCACACTGTCTCTAATTAGCTGATTTGCCATTAAAAACAGCACATTTGTGACAAGAATTATACCAGGAAAGAAAATGAACATCCTGTCATTTGGTTTCAAATGCTAATTTACAACTAAACCTTAGGGAAAAAATACACTTTATTTACAAAAAAAGCAGAAGGAAAGGAAAGCATTAAATCAATCTTATACTGTAGAAAACATATATTTATCTAACTGCAAATATTTTTAGTGGTGTAAAATCTTTAAAATGGATTGTAAATATAAGAATATTTCAGGAATCACTTCTGTCATTCAATCAAAATTAATATAATTGTGATGTTTTACAAACGTATTTTTTAATCGAAAGTTTTTATTGCATAACACAAACTTGTGAATATAATTACTCATTACACTACTAATTCTCAAGATAGAGTCATTTGGTTTTCCAGGGTAGATGAAAATTAGAATTCTGATAGAAAGAATTTTCACATTAGTGTATCTTCATTGAATATTTGGCTTCAATCTACTCAGCAGAGTTATCAGTGGGCCAGATGTTATGCAATTGATAATACTTTGCCATTTTGCTCTTTCCATTGACATAAAAGTTCTTGTGCATTAAATGTTTGGGAAATACAAAAATTAAATTATATCAATGAATATTTTAGTCATTTCCATCTTAACTTTTGGAATTATAGATAATTTAATGTCTATAATTTTTCCGCTATGATGCTCTCAACACAGCAGCATGTTTCATTAAACATCATTATCAAAGCATATAATGCTTTGTAATCTCTGAAAGTTCATGCAGTTTTAGTGGTTCCATTTGCATGGTCATATACCAAGAGAAAAACCAAAACAGGACACACAACTCTTAAAAGGTTAAAATAACCAACAGTGGATTCCAATCTAATTTTAATCAAGAAGTTACAGTAGTATCTAGATGTGCATTATCGCAGGCTAGCCAGATAGTGTCTATTATAGTGCCACTTTGGTTTTCAGTTGTGCTATTGAAATGCTTTCAATAAGGATGCAAATTTTCATTCGGAGTGAATATTATGTTAATGAAGTATTAACTAAATAATTACAGTATTTAAATTTAAAAATAGAAACAAAAATACTCTCATCTAAATACTGCTACTTTTTCAAACAATCTTCTGAGAAAAACTGTTACCTCCTCCCATAACTGTCCAAACAAGTCAGAGATAAGATCAGAGTCGGTAGTAGCCAGTAGTAAGGAAGAAAGCCAAACCTCACTAGCAGTCTGCTGATGTAGTCGCTCTCTTAATGAATGGAAATATGTACTGAAATCAGCACTTAGTTTATTGACAATCTAATGACATGGACAAAATGTGAAGACAAGTGATAGCTTGATTTCAGCATTGTCTCTCTCATCTTTTAGGGCTCTTTTCCTCTGTTTCTTCTAACTTCAACATGACACGTGTCACTGCAGTCCCTACCTTCCAGGTAACCAGCACTGTAGCTTTTATGGCTTGATATGACCCAATTCCACAAATGAGAGTAGAATTGCACTTGCCACGATTTGCCAGGGCTCAGTGGGCATTGAGGCAAACAAGATAATGTGTCAGTGACAGTTGAGATGCTTACACTGGCCAAGCCGCTGACAGTTACCTGTGAGAAGTCCCTTGTCACTAAGCTCTGTGACAATCCACAGAACCCAGAGCCAGTGCAGTTGAATTTAGAACCTAGATAGTGGTCAGAAGAACAGGGGAAATTAAAGCAACAAGAACAACAATGCTGCACTTGACATTATTCATGTGTCTAAGGCAATTTAGGTATCTTCTTAATATGGAAAATGGTCAATAAATGTTACTATAATAGCAACATTATTATAACTGTCTTAGATCCTGTACAGTGACAGTGTGCTTCAGCTATTCATCCACATTCCCACCTCCATTGCCATTTGTTGGTGCTGTCTGGTGATTCCCAGAGAGCAAGGTGTGAGGCACAATAACGTGTGTCACTTCTAGGCGTAGGCCATCAGAGGCAGCTTGCCTCCTTCTTGTTCCTCAGTACAGTGGCCTCACATAGCAGATGATGCAGATGGTATAGCTACAAGATTCAGAAGTTCCAGAAATGCGTTCAAATTATTGGCACTCCACATGCCGAAGGTTGAACCTAGACCTATGTCTCTCACCATGCACTAAACCAAAATCAAAATGGATAAAGATCTAAGCATTAGAACAGAAACATTTAATCTGCTGGAAGACAAAGTAGGTAAAACTCTTGAAGACATAGGTGTAGACAAAGACTTCCTGAACAAAACCCCAGTTGCACAAGAAATAATACCAATAATCAACAAATGGGATCACATCAAATTAAAAAGCTTCAGGGCCAAGGATTTAGCTCAGTGGCACCACTCCTGCCTCACAAGCACAAGGTCTTGAGTTCAATCCCTGGTACTCCCCAAAAAACCCCAAAAAGATAATTAATATTAAATGTTGCCTGATTTTGAAAAATCATATATATTATCTCTATATAGTAGTTAATATATTATATATTAATATGTATTTAGTATATATAAATTCTCCATACAGATTGGTGTATATATATATGTGTGTGTGTGTGTGTATTACAAAATAAAAGACAGACAATAGGAAAAAAGAGAAGAAAAAAAAAAGGTACTGCTATCCAGTGCAATGTATCTAAAAGTACACCTTGATGTAGTATAGTTTTCTTATGTGTTTTATGTTTTTTTGCCTATTACTTTGATTTTCAAAGTGTATACAGCATATGATGATTAACTTTATAAGGTCTTATAAATAATGAAGCTGATGCTCGAAAAATAAAAGAGGAGGGAGGGAGAGGGAGAGCAAAGGGATTTGAAATGTGTTATGTACATGCGCCAATCTTCTCAGTGATTGTAATCATTATGTACTGCAAACATGTAATAATAAAAGTCAAAAAGTAATATTGAAACAAAAAAGGACAAAAGTGGAGCTCCTAGTTGACCCTACTTTATATTTAGAAAGTTTAAAGCCACAATTTTAAACAATTACCCTGAGATTTGGGAGATAATATCACCAAGATTTCATTTCAAAGTTTTTAATCCTATGAAGTTTTTACATAGAAAGCAAGGGGCTGGGGAACTGATCACTATAAACATAGGGCATTCATTGTGGAGGTCTGAATTGATCCGATGCTTTTAGTAAGCCAGCATGAAGTTCTTCAGTTTCTTGCTTTTTCAAAGTTGGTGTTTACAAAATAAGAATAGTACAGCATATAGAGCTCCTAGTATCCCTTCTAAAAAATACATTTTTTATAGGAGATGTTACTTGTAGGTTAATTATTAAAATATCATCTCCTTCACAAGGAATAAGATCTCTGGGATTGGTTTTATATGTATAAGGTGCTTCACACGGTGCCTTACTTTCTCATCACTGAGGCACAATACTCAATACTCTGAAGTTAAAGGAAGAAGCATTTGTTTAGGCTCACAGTTTGTAGAGATTTCAGTCCTTAGTCAGCTGGCTCCAAGGCAGGACAGTATGGCAGCAGGAAATGGCAGAGGAGAAACAGCTCATGGCAGGGGAGTCAGGAAGCATAGAATAATCAAGGGAGGAAGGAAGGAGATGGTGCCTTCCACCCGACCCCTGAGGGCCCACCTCCAAGGACCAGGCTTTATTTCCCAGCATCACATTTTGTTATAAATCCATCAGGAGACTAATCCAGTGACGAGTATCACAACTGCATGATCCAGTCACCTCCCCAAATCCCCACCTAAGAGCACATGAGGCTTTGGGGGGCACATCTAGATATAATGCAGCAGTGAGAATATCACCTTGATATTGCAATGATTTTCAAGGTGTATCACCTGTTTCCTTCTAGAAGTACAGTTCAGTAATTCAGTATTAACTCAAGGTAAATGAACTAAAATGTACTCATCTTATTCCTAGGAGGACTGTTTCTTTTGAAATTTTTACTTCTTTGGTTGAACCTAAATGAACCTATTAGTAATTCTAAAATTAATGGAAGAAATTGAGTTCTGAAATTTTTAGTATGTGATTTTTCTGGTCTTATTGACAAAATTTCCCATCACCATGCCCCTCCAAAACCTAACAATTATCATTTCTAATCTGTTATATGGAACTAACACCTCCCAGACTCAGGCATGAAAAGAAAACTTAATTGCAATGGGGAAATTCTTTCATTAGACATTTCACTGAAGACTTCACTATGCATGTAACTTGACGTCACTTGCCTATAACTTCAAGATAATTTCTCACATTCTGAATACTTTCCACTATTAATAGTTATTTTTGACAGTTTGGTACTCATTATGTTTCCTTTGGAAAAATGCATTCAAATTTTTAAGAGTTCTGGAAAACACTTTTAGCTGGTTTTATTTTCTTTATCTGTATATATATTCAAGGCCCAGTCTAACAACTCACAGAAAAGCATATTCTTTTCTGTTATAACTCTAAAAGAGCAACGATGTTTTCAGAAAGAAAAATTTACTTTTAACAATTTCAGATGGGTTTTTGCTAATTCTGATGTGAATGGTTTACATAATACATGAGGGATATTTCAAGAGATCTAAGATCTAGGTTTTTTTTATCCATTAAATAGATGTTTCAAAATAGGAAACACATTTGGTTTTACTGAGTTTTAACTTATAGCTCATTGTGACAAAAGACAAAAATTCTAGGATTATTTCTACTGCTATCTCTTTAAGTTGATATATGGATGGCTCATTCATTAAACTTTTACCTAGAATTCTGCAATGTATTCCTAAATTTCACCACCCACCAAAGAGTACTTGTCTCTGCATCCATCTTTTAACAGCTTTATTAAGATATAGTTTTTCCCATATAAAATTTCCCCATGGCAAATATACAATTGAATGATTTTAGCAAATTCAGTAGTGTAACAAGTACCAAAATTATTAGAATGTCTCAATGAACCCCCAAATCTTTCCCGTACATATGTAAATTTAATCCTTAGTGTAAGAATGAAATGTAAGCTTCCAATCCTGCGCATGGATAGCTGATCTATCTTTGTGAATGTCTGCATTCTGAACATTTCAGAAAAATTCAATTATAGCACATGTAATATTATCTGTCCATCTGTTTTCATTTTAAAAGTTTAAGTTTCTTCCATATTTTAGAATGTATCAGTATTATGAATGTTGCCTCATTTTGTCTGTCCTTTTACCAGTTGGCAGCAATTTGAATTGTTTCCAAATTTGACTATTATGAATAATGACACTGTGCTCATTTGTGTACCTGGCTTTTGGAGAACATAATTTTTGGGGGAGGAGAGGAGATAAGAATGGATTAACAGGGTCTTATGAAAATGTTAACTACTTAAGAAATTCCCAAATGGTTTTCCAAGGTGTTGTAATATTTTCCATTTCAATCAGCAACATGAAGGACTCAGTTTTCTTTCAACCCATCCAAATATTGGTATCCCTCCTTCTGAGTGTAGCCATCATAACAGATGTGTAGTGATATCTCATTATGATTTTCATTTTCACCTTTATAATAGCTAATATTTCCATGTGATTCCTAGACACAGTGAAGTCTTCAGTGAAATGTCTAATGAAAGAATTTCCCCGTTGCAATTGAGTTTTCTGTTCATGCCTGAGAGAATTCTTTTATATGGCTGTAAGTGTTATATAAGATATGTGATTTAAAACTATTTTCTTATTCTTTGGATTTTCTTAATAGTATTTTGAGGTGAAATGTTTTAATTTTAGTGAACCAAGTTTATCGATTTTTTTCAGTAATTATCATTGCATAGCTTAACACTCATTCAACCTAAAGTCATGCAGCTTTTGCCTATATTTTATTTTAAGTTTCATGGCTTTAGTTTTTAGGTAAAGGGTCAATTTCGAACCATTTTTTTGCATATGACATGATCTAAGTTCTCAACTTTCTTTTCCTTCACCTTCTCCTGCTCCTTCTTCTTACGTTTGCATAGAGATTTAAAATTGTGACTCACCATTTGCACTTATGTTCTATTGATCTTTGTACTAGTACACTATCATGATTATACTATGGCTCTATAGGTTAGGCCGTGAAATTGGATAATAATGTGCATTCCCTAATTTTTTTCTCTTCAAAAGTGTTATGGTTATGTTTGATTGTTTGAATTTCCATATGCAATTTAAATATACATAAATAATTCTACAACAAATGCAACTAAGATTTTGAAAAGAAATGCATGAAATTTATAGAACAATCTGGGGGCAGTCTTCATTTAATATTAGTCTTCCAATCCATGAAGAAAAATGTCTATTTATTTCATACCTTTCATTATTTCAACAATGAGTTACAATTTTCAGTTTATGAATCTTATGCTTTATAAGTAGAAATTTTATTATTTGATTTAATTATAAAATAATTATTTTCCAATATTTTCTTCAGATTTTTAAAATTTTGTTAATCCTGTATCCAGTAATTTTGTACACTTTTCAATAGTCTTGTTAGACACCCTACCTTCATAAACTCCTTAGGATTTTTTTCAGAGTATCAGTGCCATAAAGATATTTTACTCATTTTTTCCAATCTGAATGCTTTTCAGTCTGAGTGCAGTCCTCTCTCCCTTCTCTCTCTCTCTCTCTCTCTGTCTGTCTGTCTATCTTAATATCTCTCTCCTTTGCTTAAATAATTATTTATTGTATGGATTAGAACTTGCACTAAAATTGGCAAAAGCAGAGATCTTGACCTTATTCTGAATACTAGGAAAATATACAATTTGTCAATATTACCTTTGATGTTACCTGTTAATTTCTCAAAGATATCCCCTAACAAGTTGAGGAAATTCCCTTTGAAGCCTAGTTTGTTAGGAGATTTTATGAAGTCTAAGATGGCGGGTTTTCAAATGCACTCATTCCATATACTGACATACTAATGTGCTGTGATTTAGTTCTAGAATGTCCACCCAAAGTTTGTTCAGAGGTGAGGCTGTTGGAAGGTGTTTGATCATGGGGTGCGCCATTCAGCAGTACATTGATTCCTTGATGAATTCGGAGGAAAATGTGCTGTTAGAAGGTGGTGCCTCATTGGGAGAGGTGTGGCAGTAGATGCATGCCCTTGAAGGACATATCTACCTCTGAGGCTCCGCCCTTCTCTCTGCTTCCTGCTGCCATGAGGTGAGTATCTCTCCTCCTCTGTGCCTATCACTATGATGTTCCTGCTGTGGAACCAGTTGGCCATGGACTGAATCTCTTAAAACTTTGAGCCAAATTAAACCTCACCTGCTTTAAATTTTTTGGTGTCAGGCATTGTATCTGAGCTACAGGAAAGTTGACCAATACACCAAGTGTTTTTTTTTTTTTAATTCTATTAATATGTTATGTAACACTGATTGATCTTTGGTTTTTAAAACCAGCTTTGTATTCCTGGGCTAATCTCCTTCAAGCCACATTGTACACTTCTTTTATAGATTACTAATACTTCTTAAGATTTTTATCTGCATATATTCATGATGGATATTAGTGATATGGTTTTCATTTCTTGTGATATTTTGCTGTGCTTTGATATCAGGGTGGTAGTGGCCAATAATTTGCAGTGGGAAATATGTCTTCCTCCTGTATCTTAAGTAAGACTTTGTAAAGTGTTGGTATTTTTTATTCTTTAAATATTTGATAAAACATTGTATTGTAGCCATTTGAGCTTCTTTTCTATGTTGGGTGAATTTAACTATTATTCATGCTGTTGTGGCAACCTACTAGCAATTTTTTCTGTTGTACATTTCCATTTATAAATTTCAATTTAGTTCTTTATTTTCATTTATAATTATTTTAAAGCACCTCTATTTTTGATTTATTGTTTTTATGCTTTTCTTTAACTTCAGATACATGCATTACTTGTATTCTTTGATTTCTTTGCCTGCTAAATGCCACACCTGAGAATTCTAAGACAGTTTGTGTTGAATCATTTTACTGGTGTGGGTTAGACTTCTTGCTTCTTTGTATGTCTCGTAAGTTTTTGTTAAAAATTAGACATCTTTAATAAACTAGTTGTAGCAGACTTGGGTTCTGATTGTTCTTATTCTGTGATGGTTGTCAATGACTTTTATTTATTCATTTATTTTCCTTTTTCCCTGATTTAGTAACTGCCTTGATCTAAATGGATGCAATCTGTCTTTCTGTCAGCTGATGTTTTGTTCAGTTTTTTCTACTTTTGTTTATTTTCAAAAGGTTTCTCAGTATCTCCATATCTTGGTCATCACCTACTAATTTGAAATAAGTCAGGATTATCTTCCTCAAGACAAGACACCTGCACACTATAGAGATATCTGCACATATAGGATAGAGCATTCAAATTCAAGTTGTTTGTGTGTCTACTCTGGATTTTATTTCCTTGTAAATGGAGTTCCTTGTAAGTTTTCGGTGTATACATGAACATCCTCAAATTCAGCAGAATGTGTGTGGGTGGCTCAGTTACTCTCTGACTCAGCCCCAGTCAAGCCTGAAGCATGCTTGCATGTACTCCTTTCAGCAAACATCACATGAGTCCAGGCTACCCATTGGTTTTTTTCTGCCACAGAGAGTGGGCTTTGCTCATGACTATAAATCAAGGGAGCCCCTCTGATGGCAGCAGGAGCTTCTGTTCCTTACAGCTTGTCCTGCACTGGCAGAACTTGTGCGTCCTTAAGTGAGTTTTATGCCGGAATGGCACAGGCCTCCACTCTCTTATGTAAGTGAGTTCAGCAGTTCCTCATAGTATTTTATGTCTTCAATTTATTTTCAAATAATTGGAGTGGTATAGCTTTGTTTTTATTCAAATTTTAAGAGTTTTTCTGAAATGAATAGACACTTCTTAGATGAAGAAGAAACATCGAATAAATACATAAAAAAATGTTCCATATCATTGGGCATCTGAGAGATGCAGATGAAAACAACACCAATATTGCACCTGACCCCAGAAAGAATGACTGGTATCAAGAAATCAACCAATAACAAATGGTGGCGAGACTGTAGGGAAAAAGAAACCCTGCTCCACTGTTGGTGGGAGTGTAGACTGGTGCAACCACTGTGGAAATCAGTATGGAGATTCCGCAAAAGAACTAGGATTAGAGGTCCCATTTGACTCAGCTATTCCCCTGCTGGGTAACTTCCAGAAAGAATTAAAAGCATCATACCACAGCGATATAGGCACATCCATGTTTATAGTGATAGTTTGTAAGATCTAAATCTTCTGAAACCACCCAAATGGCCATCAACTGTTGAATGCTTAAAAAAGATGTGGGGTTTTTTATACAATGGAGTACTACTCATCCATAAGGAAAGGTAAATTGAGGCGCTTATATCTAAATGGGTGCAACTTGAGACTATACTCTTAAGTGAAATAAATTTGACATGTGTAAATATTCCATTGTCTCTCTGTTCTAAGAAACTGAAAGGGTGAAGACCAAAATATATAACAGATAATATGAAATAGGAAGAAACTGTTCAAAAAGGAAAGGGAAAGGGGGTGGGGAAGAGGAAGAAAAGAAAAAAATGAGAAAAGGAATAAATAGAAACAAAGCTCTGTAAATAAGGAGGAGAGAGGAGCTGATGAGATGGGTGGGAACTGGGAGAAAAAGAAGAATCAAGATGTACAGATACAAATTCCTTTTGATGAATGTGATCACTATGTATACTTAAATTGTACCAATAAAGTCAGTTTTACATTTTTCAAGGGTTTTTCTATTGTAGTTTTAATTTATTTGCTTATGTTCGAAGTCATTTTTATTGTGAAGATGCTCATTTTTGTAATGTATATTCATATGTATCTGATTCTGTTTGTTTTATCAAAATATTGGTACCCTTGGGTTCATCTGATGAGAATGTTTTCACAAGGCCCACGTTCTCTCCTCTCTGTGGTCCACACTGGCCATCTTCGATGTGCTGTGTTGCTGCCTGTGGTGGTTAAGCTGAATTGTGTCACTTGTTTGGCTTGGGAGACAATGAAAGTTTAGTAAAGCACACTTCTGACATGTCTAGGGGGATCATGGAGGCAGGACCGTGGGTGCTGCAGTTGGTCTCTTGCCCCTTCCTCTTTGCTGCTTTCACTCAGGCAGACGTGCACTCAGCAACTCCGCTCCACTACAACCTGTGCCCATGATATTCCTGCCTTAGGGCCAACCTACCATGAAACTCCAAACCGTATCAAACGTGTCTGCCTTTAAGTTGTGTGTGTCAAGTATTGTGTCCCAGGGATGGCGAAACTGGCTGGTACACTGCCCAAAACTGTGCCTTTATGTATATTTCTTTCCTGAAGTGCCTTCTCCTTCTCTCTCCATACCACAATTAATTTTTTCTTACTTTTTATCTTGGTTCAATCATCACATCCTGATCTTCCCAACTACATGAATTGTCCAGTTAAATATTATCCCCTAGTATTTACCACATTTATTGTCTGTTTATTTATCGCAGACAAAGAAATAACCTGTTTTCTTTAATCTCAGTGTCTGACAGATTTCTGCCACTTTTTTTTTTTTTTTTTTTTTTGGTACCAGGGATCAAACTCGGGCGACTTATTAAAATAAAGAGAAAAGGGATCATTTTCTCAAACACTGTTAAATATGGAGTTTGATTATAATGCAATTGCAAATAAAGTTTGACATAGAATTTCTTTGCATCTACTGTGAACCCTAAATTGTGGCACTCGGGGAGGGTACAAAGAGATATTGGATGCATTCATGTCGCATTTATACATATCAGTGTGAATAGATTTTTTAACATTAACATTATTACAGATATCTTGATATGCCCCAGATAATATTTCTTTCCATGATTTAGCTATGGAAGGCAAACAAATTTATACACACAATAGAACCAAACATTAGGCTCAAAAAATTAATCTTTTGAAGTTAAATTTTAAAGTTTTACAGTTGTCTTATATTTAATATATGTGTTACTTTTATGATTAAAAAGATATATAAAGATAAAAGTTTTTCAAGCTTTATACTATATATTTAAATAATGTAATAAAAGTATTTTAGTGACAGAAATCTGCAAATAAAATTTTCCTACAAAAATCATACTTGATGTGATCCCTATTTGAACAACATAAAAACAGGGATCTTTCATAATATTTCACTCTCAGAAGAAAAAGATATAAAAAATTAGCTGGAGAAGGAAGAAGAGAAATGGGGAAGGAAACCAGAAGAGAGATAAGAAAAATAATGGGTATAGAAATAAATATTGTGAATGTGTTACCTTTGCCTAATATGTGCTCCATTTCCCTTATTAAAGCATAATTTATCCACACTCATTCAGTGTGATTTGCAACAATTCCTTTGCTTCCCTGGCAACTTGGATCATGTGATTTACTTTTGCCAATACTATAATATTAAAAGTTATATATCTACAGACAGATATGGATATAGATATGAATATAGATATATCCATAACCCTTTTTGTTAATACTCTTGCTGTTTTCCTTTGCCATAAGAACAGCATGTCTCAAATAGGAGTCCTTCCATTAGTTTGAATCTTGTTTTATGTTTTATTTTTTGAGACAAGATTCTAATATGAAATCCAAGCTGGCCTAAAACTCACAGTGTAGCCCAGACTGGTGTAAAACTTGTGATTCTTCTGCCTCTAACTTGAATCTTAAAATAGGAAAGCATGTGGAACAGATTTCAACATAATCCATAGACACTAGTAGGAATGGAAAATTAGCCACTGTTTTTCAAAGTCAGCAAGAGTTTGGGGTAATATCAACCCTACCAAAGAACTCAGGATCAAAATAAGCATAAATTGTTCGGAATTTTTGAGGAACAATACGGGTAAGTCTTTTTTTTAAGTATAATTTTACTCCCTTGAAAATACGCCACTTTAACCTGGTGCACATTTTCATCTGTGCTGCTTTGATGTTACCTGCATGTCATGCAAAACCCAGAACAAGAACAGTGAAGCGAGTTAAAACAACTACCCCAAAGAATCAATTCTCTTTTTTCCAAGGAGGCAATGAAGAAAATCAGCTTTCCAAAGTTGCTTTGATAAAAGAGTAATATTCCACAGGCATCACCCCAGGCTTGTCGTTGAAATTTATGCATGCTGGTTTCTAAAATGTGAAGGGTAACAGTGTCTCTCTTTGGAGGGAAAAGACTGATTCAGGATTCCTAAAAACTGTTAAATTTTGAGTTTGGGATTGATTTTTAAAAATAAACTTATTGCCAATTTAAGAAAAAGACATATTGTTAACCAACCACTCAATTTACCTGAGGGACTTATTTTAGAGTTTCACACATTGTAATCTTACTTTAACCAGAAGCTATTTGTGAGTACTTAATAGTGTATGCACAAGATCTGAGGTTGTCATGTCCTGTGAAATCTGTTTCAATAAATGCTTTTCCACAAGTGAACAATGTCAAAGGAGAATATTTATGGGTCCTGATGTGTTTAAAAGCTTTTCTTTCTGATTTGATTCATGAAGGACATTTACTGGGGAAAATTTGATAGAATGAGGAGAAAACAAGTATCATTAAAGCTAGATTGAGTTTTGCTCCTGGCAGCTGCGTAAGCAGGGTTTCCGCAAAGATTTTGGAAGAGGCTAAACGTTTAGCAGACTATGTGTCCACTTTGCCCATGAGAATATTTAGAAGCTTTTACTTGGCTGGGAATTACCTATAAGGTAAGAATTTTGCTTTGCACAATATTACTTGCAGCTCAGACTACGTTTTTGGTTTCTTCTTATCTCTACTTTCTGTGAATAGAGAATTAACTTTTCCTAGGGACAAAAATGGTCTTTATCATTCATTCATTTATTCAGCATTGTGTTGTGTTTTGTTTCAGCCTGATTTTAATGCTGCTGTTTTCCTTTTTTTAAAGTCTGTTCTGGAGGAAGAGATAAACTCAGAGTCTAAAATAGAGATGTCTGATGAATACAAAATAATAGTGTAATATGGGCAGTTCTGCAATGGGAGCAGCAGCAGTGCTGAGCAAAGAACCGACTGCACTGTTGCCAGAGTGCGTGGTTGTGACCCAAATGACAGATGAAGAAGGGACAACTGAGGTCAGTAGATAAAGAACAGAAAAAGAAAATCTCTTTTCTAGGAGTCATGCACACAAAGTAATAAAAACGCCATGGGGGAGAGGATTGCAGTGGAAACTGCAAGTTATTTTGATGAACCAGAATCAAATTGAATCTCCTCTGGTTTTCATCTTTTCCTGTCAAACTGTTCTTTGCAATTCCTCTTCAAGAGCCTTTCTACGCACTCAAATTCATTACCTAGAAGAACAGACTCCTTGTATTGGCTAAAATGGTGGCAAAATACAAACAGTTAAACATTTTCTTCTCACCTTCATTGTGTAAGTATTATGAAAATCTACCACACTGACAATGATTGGCTTTCCTCAAATAACATCTCTGTGTGCATACCTCATCTCCACCCTCTGCGCCTACACCTTTGCTTAACTCACTTTTGGTCATCTGCTAACACCTTTCTAGCTTTTGTCTCTCCATTAACTCATTCAAAGTCAACTTTTATCACTGTCTTGATTAAAGAATCTCTCTTTGTTCATCTTTCCTGTGTCCTTTTCGACTTCTTCCTTATCAGTCTCTTACTTCGCTTTCTTTCACCTTCTCCATTCCTTTCCCAAGAGCAGTTTTCATCTTTTTGACTCCCTTCATCTACCTCAGTTTAATATTTTTCTTTGTGTATGTTTTAAAATTCTATTCAATTTTCATGACCTCATTTGATTCTTTTGTCTTTTTACACTTGATCTTAGCCAAAAGGCCGAGAAGCGATCTCTTTTGTCTTTTTAACTTCCTTGTCAAGATGGATAGTACATTGCCTGCTGAAGAATTGTTCTCTAAATTCCTATTGTGATTTTGATCTATGACATGAGATTTATTGTTGAATAACTTACTGTATTATGTAGCTTAAATCTGACTTTGTATCTTGATATTATCTTCATTTTTAAAATTAATTTTATTAGTACAATTTAAATGCACATAATGATCACATTCATCATAGGAAATTTGTACCTGTATATGATATATCTTGATTCCCTTTTATTTTTCTTAATTTCATTGTAATGCCCTTCGAGGCAGGAGCTGTGGCCTGAAATTTTCTGTATTCCACACCAGCCCTAGCATTCTGCTGAGGACATAGTGAAAACTCAACAAATCCTGGTAGTTTGGGAACCAACAAAAGCAACTTTATTTATTTCATTTCTAAATTAACAATGCATTCTGAGATAGCAAATGAAGTTTGATGTATAATTTCAAAAAAATTGTATTCCAAGTGACTTGTGAATTAAGTCACTTTGAAAAGGTATAATCTATTAGTTTGTGATACATACAGCACAAACACATGTAAATTTTATTTTATTTTACCTTATTTTATTTTATTTTTGGTTACTGGGAATTGAACTCAGGGCCTCATGCATGCCAGGCAGGCTCTCTGCCACTGAGCTACATCCCTGCCCTACATTTAAATTTTAAATCTGCAATAAATCTTTATTTTAAATAGTTAATTACTTGTTTTTGGTCAAATTCCTTTTAATATCCACCCATATTCACCCATTATAATAGTAATTTTGTGGTATCAGCATTAATGTCTCATAAAAAATTTAAAAGACAGCATTTATCTCTTTCTATGTAAAGTCACAATTTATGTGACCATGTATGTATGGGTTTCTTTTTCTTTTTTTTCGGTATCGAGGATTGAACTCATGACCTTGTAATTGTGAGGTAGGGCATGGTGCCACTGAGCTAAATCACCAGCTCTGGGTTTCTTCTGCTAAATGTATCTAAGTAAATCCAACCTCACCTATGTCCTCTAGACCTAGGTGGAGTGAATACACTGAAATTTGAACTGCTTCATTTTTCAATACCATGGACGTTTGAAATATTTTTGTCAGACTCCATTCAATAAATCTATATGGTACCTGGTCACTGTTCTGGTTTTGTTTTGTTTTGATTTTTGACTCAGTCTTTCAAATCAAAGAGTCATGACAACTGCAAACGAGTATCACATTAATTATCTCAGTGACCTGTTTCTTTCAATGCAGCTGGCAAGCCTAGCCCAGACTGTTATCACCTCCTTGCTCACTTACACAAGTGATTATGAGGTGACTGAAAACAGCCTGCCAGGCCAGAGATTTAGCTCAGTGGTTTGATCCCTGGTACCAAAAGAAAAGAAGCCTGCCATCAGCTACAAAACTCATTTCACTATGAGAGATACAGCCTCCAGTAAAAACAGTATAAATTTAGAGTAGAAGGGTGAGATCGGATTCATTTCACTCTAAACTGTTCTTACCAGTGTGTGGTATTGTCCTGTACCTGTACTGCTTACCCAATCTCCACCTCTGCAGACACCAGGTGAGTGCCTTTATAATGCAATTCAACCTGACTTTAAACACCCGGAGTTAGCATCTGTTTAAAAGCTCAGCTCCATGACACTGCCCTCAGCTCAGATACCAGTTGCACGTGTTGGGTGTGTAGGACACCTATGGTTCTGGCTGACTTGGCTATAAGGTCAGGGCTTCCCGCACTGCTCACTTTTGGTCCACTAACATGCTCAATGGCTCTCACAACTCAGGAAACAATTTATTTACTATCATTGGTTTACATAAAAGATAAAATGAACAGTCAGAGGAAAAGATACAGGAAAATATCTGTAAGCGTCCTGGGTATAGTAGCTTTCCCTTCATAGAGTTGGAATGTGACGCCCTCTTAGAACCTTGGGTGTGTTCACCCTGGAGACTTTCCAAATCCCATTGCATAATTTTTCTAAAGAAAGTTACATTATGCAGGCATGATTGATTAAATAACTGACCATTGGCTGTTGACTCAATATCCAGCCCCTTTCCCTTCTCTTGAGTTTAGGAGGTGAGAAAAAAAATTCCCAAGCTTCTAATCTTGGGTTGGTCTTTTTGGAAGCCAGCTCCCATATTAATACATCTAAAGACATACTAAGAGTTGCCTCATTACCATAAACTCAGTTGTGGATGAAAAGGAAAACCATTTGGGAATAACAAAGATTAATGCTCACATTTAAGAAACTACAAGTGTTTTAGAAGCTCTGTACTAGGAACAAGAAATGAGGACCGCATAGATATTTTGTATTCTATCACTGTACCACAATCAGCCACTTACTTTAGTGTGGCCTGGACCGAAACTCTCTGAGCCTCAATTTTTTTGTGGTAAAGAGGAATATTTGAGGAAATATCTGTTAATACCATAATGTCTTTCATATAATAGTTGTTTGAAATCACATTTTTTGGTAAGAGATACATCACAGTGGTTAAAGAACATAGTCTGTGGAGTTTGCAAATCTATATTTCCAGGTGAAAAATAAAGTTGAAGAGGAAAGAGTCTTTTTGATGTTGAATTTTTGGATTAGGAAAATGAGGTATGTATACCTACATGTCCCAGCCCCTGTAGACTCCTGTAACAACACTTAAGACTGGGTGGCAACAAATAATGAATTTCATGAGAACCAAGGTGAGTGAGAAACAAACTTTCAAAAAGCATAGACATTGAATTGTCTTTTCATAAAATATTCTTGAAATAACAAAGTTATAGAACACATTAGTACTTGCCAGAGGTTACAAGGGGCGTGTGTGGGAGAAAAGTGAGTGTGGTCTTACAAGACCAATGTGAGGAATATTTGTGAAAATGTCCTGTATGGTCTTATAAGTGTTTGATGTAATCAGATGTTTCAGGGCTCTCATATACATTCCCCAACTCAGACCTAGAATTAGTCTTTTCACTAAAAGGACCTGATACCTTCTGATGAGAAAGTATATTTTAGTACCGAAATTTGGGTCCTAGGAATGAAATTACTGCTAGGTTAATCTTTTGTAGGCTTTTTAAGTGAAGCATGGGGAAAATATGTAAATATTAAAATGTGTGCTCTATATCATATATAATATTCTAAACAATTGTGTTGTAAGAAAGATAAAATATCACTTCATTAGTTTTACAGAAAATTTTTTAATATTTTTTATTTTAAAATAGTTTCAAGCATACAGATGGATGCAAGAATAGTATGACAAACTTTTTATAACCTCTACCTAGATTCCTAATTCACAATTCCGAATTCTAAGGCAATAGTAATAAATAACTATTGTGTGTGTTTATATGAGTGTGTGAGAGAGAGGGACGGGAGAGAGAGAGAGAGAGAGAGAGAGAGAGAGAGAGAGAGAGAGAGAGAAAGAACTTTTGAGAGTAAGTCACTGACATGATGCTTTACTAGTAATTCCAGGTTTCAAAAGAAGAAAGATATTACCCAATGTGAAATGATTAATTCTGATAAAATATTTTCTACTTTTAATCCACATAGTCTGTGTCTGTTTTCTTTGTTTAATAATGATCTTTAGAATAAAAACAAAAAACAAACTAAACTTACATCTTTTTACTCTTTTACGTCTTGCCAAAATCTAATCCAGGATCACACTTTGCATTATCTGTCATGTTCCTTTAATTACAGAGTCTAGAAGAGTCGCTTCTTTCCATTTTTAACCTTGATGTTTTTGGCAAATACAGCTCAATTATTTTGCAGAATTCTTTGCAATTTAAGTTTCCCGGTTATGTCCTTACAAATAAATTCAGATTAGCCATTTGGGGCAGATGTTCTATTCTCAGTGCCATATAAAGAAGTGCATGATGTCTATTTGCCCCACCATTGGTAATATTAACTTTCAACTCTTACTAAGATGTTATCTCCTTGATTTCTCCATTACAAAGTAATAAATATTTTATCATCCCAAGTCCCAGTAGAGGATTGCTACAATACCCTTCCCCGGCCAATTACGTGATTATCGTAATATCAACCCATCAGCTTCCATCACAAGGCACTCCACAGAAACTCTGTGCACACACTTGAAACGTTTTAGAATAAATTTAAAATTGGGCCCATTCTCTGCCACATATTTAACTTTTAAGCTCTATATACTGTCTTCCATTTAATGCTTCATCTCATGAAACCAACGACTGTATTTTTAAAGTTGTATATCTTACAGTATCTGGGACATCGTCCTGCTTTTAATAGCATCCTATTGTGTATTATATGTACATTTGAATTGTAATCATTGTGATCATGCTGAAGGGCTTGAAATTTCCTACTAAAACTACTTATACCCATTTTATTCTTTCCATTTTATTTGGCATTGGTATGTGTACCATTTGATTAACTTCCTCTTTGACAGGGGATGATGAGTACTTTCACCAAAAGTCCATTTCTAACTTGAATCTTCAAACTTCCACTGAACACACTCAAGATTTCTCTGCCTCTAATCTCTATTCCACACTCTATGGCTTCCTTGTTTTACTGCAATTTGCCGTGTTATTCATAACCTCATGTATTCACTGAATTAGTTGTGATTGATTTAGTTTAAACAGATGCTGTCACTTACTGTTCATGACATTATCTTAAGCTGACTACATCATCTGTCTAAATCTCAGTTTCCTCAGTAAAATAAGGATTTAGGGAAATTTTATTTGCTCATCACTTAGACTACAAACTATGATAAAGGAAAAAAAGTATACATTATACAGTACTTCCTCACCAACAAGCTTGTGCTTCCACAACAGGAGTGGCATGGGTTCATAGAAGAAACACATGGTTGGCAACACAAAAAACATATCAGTGTTTGTGTAGAGATGAGCTGAACTTATTCTATTGAAAAGATATGTACATCCAGCTTTCTACATTGCACAAAGTCAACTTTTGTTTGTAATCATAATTTATTATTAATGCACAGCTAAATTGAACAACATCAACAACACAAGTAATAAAAATAAAAACCTGGTCAGAAGAACTCCAGAATGTATTTATTTGAAATGGAAATCAGATCCAATGGGGAAAAGAATAAGAATATCAAAAGAGAGACTGAGAGAGTCGGTATGTACCAAAAGAAGATAGAACTGTAGAATTTAGAAAACCTGCATAGGTATTTACCAGAGAATTGAAGAAAAGCACATAGGTAAACACAATTTATGAAGATGCCAGATTTGAAGTGGATGTTTTGTCCCAGCTGTCGACTGGAAAGCAGAAAATTTCTTGGATATTAGTAAGTTCAAAATAGAGGAGATCCTTTGGGCAAAAAGTAGTGAAGTGGTAATTTAAACAAAATTGAGTTGGGTGTTTCTGCAAGACTTTCTAGAGTTTTAAATATAAGATGATTTATATAGACAGTCAGGGAGGGGTATATCCTATGCAAGTTTCCTCAAATTTGAATTTAGAGCATCTCATGGGATTTATGTTCACTGGAATACTTTCTTAATTCATTGTTATAGATTTGAAAGAGACCTGAGAAGTTTAGCAATTTGTAAGTGCCTGTGATATTAAAATATACAGATACGTGTCACCGTTAATGCAGAAATGAAGGAAGAACCAAAGTAGCACACTACTCTGCCATAAAGAAGATAAACCTGGGTGAGTAGGAAAATGGATGCACCTTGAGACCACAGTGTCAAATGAAGTAAATCAGACACTCAAGATTAAATATCACATGATTTCTCTTATATGAAAACCATAAATTATAAATAAAGAGCAAAACAAAAGATAGATAATAGGAAAGAGGGAGATAGATCTTTCTCAAATGGACAAAGGATCAGGAGATAGAGGGAAGGTGGAACTTGAGAGGAAAACGGAACCAAGAAAAGGAATTGAGAGGTGTTATATATGTATACCAGCTCCACACAACAATGTAATCTTAAGTACTACAAACATATGCTGTGCTAGTTACTTTTCTTTTGTTACTGAGACAAAATACCCGACATCTCAAAGCTAGAGGGGAAAAGGTTTATTTATTTTTTTAATTAATTAATTAATTAAGGTACCGGGGATGGAACTTGGGACCTTGCACTTGCAAGGCAGGCATGGTGCCACTGAGCTAAATCGCCTGCCCAAGAGAAATGGTTTATTTAGCTCACAGTTTGTAGAGGTTTCAGTCCATAATCAGCTGGCTCCAAGGCAGAGTGGCACATGGCAGAGGAGCAATAGTAAAACAAGGGACCTTGGAGGCTGAGGCAGAAGGATCTCTTCCAGTTCAGGGCCAGCCCCCTGCACTACATAATGACACACTATCTCCAGAAAAGACAACAGGGACCTTAACAGCATCTTTCTGCACCTATTGTCTTATTCAGACTACTTAGGGTGGGTAGCATCATGCCATTAATCCTAGTGTCCTTGGGCCTAGCCCCACCATGAATCAATCACACACTCTAGATTCAGCCCCCTCTGAAAGAGCATGAGGCTTTGGGGGGGATATCTAAACACAAGCCATAACATATATCAATAAAAACTAAAATAAATTTTAAAAACTTAATGGCTAGAGGAACAGCAAGTAACCTCTGATATGCAGCCTCTCGACGGCAGACCGTAGGAAGGGTTTTGGTTTGAGCAGAACAGTGCAATGTGTCCTTTGGCTTTAAAGAGAAGTATTCCCCTGGTGCACATGTGTACAGCAATGTCAGGTATTTCATTCTAATCCAGGCATTCAGACTTTATGGAACATTACAACTTTGGTTCCTGATGCTAAATGTTTCCATTTTTAAACAAAAGGACACAGTCCATACACTAAGCCTATCTACAAATCATATTTGCTTCAATGACTATAATTTATGGCCTCATGAATATTACCAAGAGAAGTAAAACCGTCTCTAAATGTGGACTTCCCAAACCAGTAGCATTGACTGTGGTGGTGGTTGGAACCATAAGATATTACACGTCAAAAAACATCTTCTATTGAGTTGTCACCTGACTATCCTGCTGCTTTGATTAGCACAAGTACCAAAGAATATATGCCAAATATCCAGATATATGATACGGCTTTCTACATATCTATGACTATATGGGTTTAAAACAATATGCACTCATTATATCACAGATTCTATGTGTAAGATGTTCTGACAGCTTAGCTTTGCCCTCTGCAATTCTCTGGAGAAAACACTGGCTAGGGATGTGATCTTCTCTAAGACTTGCCTGGGGATCCTGCTATGTTTTGGAAATAATTCATGTGCATCACCTAAGTGCTCATGTGTGGGGCTCTTGGCCTTCGTGTGATGATGTAAAGAGATGGGAACCTTTAGGAGGTGGACCTAGGGGGAAGTCACTGCAGATATTGCCCTAGGAAGTGATCCGGTAGCTCCTATGGGACAGTGGTTATTCCATGAGAGTGAGCTTTTATGAAAGAGAAAGGCTGCTCATCCTTTCTACCCTCTCTGGCTTCCTGTCTCAGCACGGGATTTCCTATCTTTCATTTATATGTTGAAAGTTTATTACTTTAAAAAAATTCAATGGAAACATACAAATCTCCTTGGGAATTACTCGGTGCTGTTTAAAATTAAACCAAAATGAATAGGTAATAAAAGTAAGGCTTGCTGTTTTAGAAAAAATGCTTCAATAGAATTTGGTGTATATTGTTTTTCAGCGAACCAATTATAGAGGCTAAAATTGGAACGTAAGTGACTAGCTATTTCATGTTGTTGTAAGTAAAATGCAAGAGTTCTCCATGTCAAAGTCATTTGACATAAAACTTACACATTCCAGACTTCTGAAACTTTCCACCTACTGACATTGCTGCCACTTACACATATCGTTAATCCATCAATAACTCCCAAAATTGCAACAACTGAATGGAAAAATGGCCAAGGTTCCCCCATTTCATAAATCTTAAAGTGCATGTGATTCTTAAAAATATTGTTCACATTCTTATTTGCAGTTTTGAAATGATTAAAATAATTTAGAAACAGATACTCTCAACTGGTGGTTTAGTCTGGGTTAAAATTAATATTCCACATTTTCTCATTTTTGGACAGCTATTTACTAAAAGGATTTCAAGCAAAAGGAATTAATACATTTTATGTTGACTTTCCACCTTAATATTAAAAAAGAGAGCATTTATTGTGGAAACATGATTTCACAGTTAGTCTAGATCATTTTGTATATTGAAACTTCATGAGAAAAATATTGAAAGTTTAAAGTTATAAAGGTTTATTTTACTATAGTACATATTGAATAGTTTATATCACAAAGATTAGGTTATTCATTTATTCAGTAAACCTACCCCAAAAGTGAAGGTTCCCAATGGAGAAATAAAGTAAGTTCCTATAATCTGACAATATGAACATGGAAATTTGAGAATCAAAATTAATTTTAAATATCAATTTATATTTTCTGAAGTTGTACCATGTAATAGTATTTTAAAAATTAAGAATAGATCTTCTGATACTAGACAAAATTATATATGGAGCAAGAAAAAATAAATCATGAAACACAAGAAAAAAGAAGTATCTCTAAAGAATAGACCCAATAAGGATCTTGACTTTATTATGAATGTTTGAGGAGATGACCAAATAAATTTTAAATAGGGCATTTGAAAGAAAAGATAACAATGGGAAAGCATATTAATTTAAGTGATTGAATGACAATTTGAAGAGGATAGTGAATGTAAACATTTACAAAACCTAAAGATATCTAAGGAGGTCTCTGGTACGGGTCGCTATTTAAAAAACTAAAAGTAGGGCTGGGGATTTAGCTCAGTGGTTCCAGAGCCTGCCTTGCAAGCACAAAGTGCTGAGTTCGATCCCCGGTTCCAAAAATAAAAATAAAAATATAAAAAACTAAAAGTATAAAATAAAATAAAATAAATAAATGGTTCCCAGAGTGTGAATTTTTGCTCATAGAGGCCCTGTCCCCAGAGAACGTTCACAGCCTTCTTCATCTAACTATAACTCTGCTAATGAAGTTTCTTCTCTTTATGTAATTGCCTATACTTCCGCTGTAGCACTGAGACAGGTTTTCAACCCTAGTGTAAAAAGGCCAAATGGATGTAAGAACTAATGAGCTTGCCACATTTGAGTATTTTTTATGCCAGTTTCTCTAGTATGAGTGACAACTTTGAACATCTCACCTGGTAAATATAAGTTCATGAAAATTTAACTTGTGACAATAAATAAAAATTGCCAGGAACTTACTAAGATGATTACTATAGTGAATTATCCCAATGCTTTCTTCATAAAAGAGAAAATATTATACTCAATAGATAGATCAATCAATATTTTAACTAATAAACCAATTTTTGACATTTTCAAATTGATCTAGCAATAGATCAATAAGCTCAACCATCTACCCTTACGATGGACATTGGGAATGAACACATCTGGTACTTTGTTCATTCCTGAAAGAGCTCATCACAGATACACATTTTTGTTCCTTGGTCTTGAAAACAGTATATCAAATATTGATGCAAAAGCATGTATCCCATGTCATTCTATAGAAATATATATAGCTATGTTACACATTTCAACATAGTTTGAAAATTTCCTATAGGAGTTTCACGTATTTTAATTTGTAATCATATAAGATATATTAAGACAATTTTGTCATTGTTTTTTCTTAGTTTGATGCTTCTTTTTTGTCTCAACAAATTTTGATACTTGGTTTTCAAGTATTTTTATTTAGAACTTTAAAGCTTGCAAAGCTTTTCCTTTTTACACAAATATTCTTAATTTTTTCTGTTTGAAAATATACTAAAATGGTTAATATTTGTACATTCTTAATATCCACTAGACATTAGAGAAGAGATTTAGCTTATAATAAGTCATCTATGGTTCATAATAATTCTATAAATTATGTTCCACTTCTTTGCTTTGCAAAAGCAGAATGACTGATGCTATGCAACATTCAAACTCAGAAAACTATAAGGAAAGGCTGCAGGAGTAGTAGATCTGAGAAATGATTTCTACACTATTATGATGCGGCATATCTTATTAATTACCAACATAAAGTAAATAAAGCTGAGAACCTTGATAGTCTACAACTCAGTCTGTAGGAGGCCAGTATGTTGCTGGATGAATGTTGTCTTTACTACTTTAAATAAGACTTTGTTATTGTACGTATACATATTTTTCATTTGTCCTTCATCACATTATGGAGTCATCTTTCATTACAATTGCAATAATACTAGGCAACCTTTTAAAAATATTTCAACCAGTGGTGATATTTACAAATGAGATTTTGTGTTCTATTATTTCAAACAAAACCACCTATAACATTATTTCTAATACTTATTTTTTCCACTTTCAAAAAATATTTATCTTCTTAGCATTTATTTTACTTTATTCTGTAAGATTCAATTTGACTTTAAAAATAAATTTCTAAGTGATTTTAGAAAATATTTTTCTAATGAATAATATACATACACTGTACATACGTACAAATGTAGACACGATGTACATACATTATTTATTTATATTACAATGTGCATAACATAGCATGAGTCTTTCTGAGTTTACAAACTGGTAACCTTCCTGCATCAATAAACTATAACCATAGTAATTTCAATCACCTTACTTTCATAGTAACTTTTAACAATTGTTGGTAAAGTCATCATTTTTCTCCATTTACCCTGAATATTTTAGATCAGTGAAGACGAACCTTTTAGAGCTTTCAATGATACAAAGAACCCGCCAGAGTACATATGGCAAAGGTTAGCCACCACTGTTTTAGATCATGTGTTCTACCAGATAAACTATAAGACATACTTTTGGAGATTCATTTCTGAAACATTATTTATAAATAGCATTCTTAGTTGAGGGTGTAGCTCAGTAGCAGACACATGCTTTATGTGTGCAAGGCCCTAGGTTCCACCCCTAGCACAAGAAAGAAGAAAGAAAGAAAGAAAGAAAGAAAGAAAGAAAGAAAGAAAGAAAGAAAGAAAGAAAGAGAGAGAGAGAGAGAGGAAGAAAGAAAGGGAAAGAAAAATTTAAATTTATACAGATAATATTGAGAAAGATTAAAAGATATAATAGACTTATTAATAGGAATTGTGGAGAAACTAAAGATTGATTTAGTAACAATATATGGCTAGAATTTACTTTTCATTGTTAAGAAATGTTATTTATCATCATGTTACTTAATTTTTGCATCTGTTTATCTGTGATACATTTTAATTTTTATTACCTTCTTTGTTTAGAAATGCTTTGTTGTTGGTGTTATCCGGATTCTAAAAATAAATTGGATCCGGGACTACAAAGGAGTTGCTGTAAAGGAACTTATGAAGGGTTATTTCAAGGGCTCAGGAATAGATTAGGGGTGAAATAATAGCTGGTAGAGGATATGATATTTGAGATATGACTCAAAGAATGAATGGAATTTATGCAGGCAAAGAGACCAGGAAAATGTCAGTGTGTGTAGAGAGCATAGGAAAGTCAAAGCCTTGTCCAATCCCAGGAAATGCTGTTAGGCCAGTACTGTTGCAGTATGGGATGTGAGCTCCCAGGACCACTCTGATACGGAATCAGAAAGAGGAAAGGTATCATGAAAATCAGAGTCTGGAAAAGCAGCCAGACAGCTGTGTCAGGTGTCAGGAAACCATTTTAGAGACAGTATGCAATGCTGGTAAGGTCTAATTTAAATAAGAACTCATAGTTTATCAACTGTATGGCTGAAGGACCTAACATTTCAATAAAGTTTTTATCAGAAGCATGAGTTTTCCACCTTTCTGCTTTGCTGTCCACAGTGCATATTTCTTCTTAAGGTCAACTCCTTTTTTGCTAGCAAAACACAAAATTTTAGGAGATCACATCCCTGAGAAGGGCAGACTCTCTTCTTTGAACCTGAAAACATCTGCTTATGTTCTGTTGGCTACCAGTGGGTCACCTGGTCATTTCTTAGACCAATTGCGATGTTTCTGAGAGTAAGATCTCTTAGCCACATGAAAGGTGGGGATGGGTGATGTCCCTGGAATAACTGGGATTCTGTTATAATGTAAAAGGAAACCAGAGGTGAAGGCTAGTCAATCGACAGTATGTAAAAAAATAAGTTAATATAAAATGAGCAATGAAAGCTATGGGTTTGATTCAGCAACTAGGTCATTTTTGAAAATAGCAAGTTTCAGTAGAGAGGAGCAGGCACCAGATTAGAATGGGTGAAAAAGCAGTGAAAGTAACAAGTGAGAGATCTTTAAGGAACAAATGACAGCACTTTCAGGAACTTGCACAAAGCAAAGGAAGATAGAAAGGGAAACTAATGAGCTGAGAAGAAAATTGATGATGAGAGATCCAGGACATATTTGGAAGATTCAGCCATTGGCGGTATGCATGTGAGTACCTTCCCCTGCAGTGAATGCAAAGCATATGGAGAGATGGAGGATTATTTTGTGTCTGTGTGGAAACATACAACTCTTCCTACATGGAGTACTAATGTTATTCTATGACATTTAAGATAGAGTCATCAGCAGATAATTAAAGAGATAAGGAAGGTCAGAAGTTTGAGGAAAACAAAGACAGAATTAAACATTCCATGAGAGAGTAAAAGCAATTCTTGCTGGGGAAAACTGATAAGGAATCCAGATGATGTTAGGTTTATAGTTAGAATTTTGTGCTATAATTTCCTTTTCTTTTGAACACATGATCTCTCTCTCTCTCTCTCTCTCTCTCTCTCTGTCTCGTTTCTTTCTTTTTTCCTTTTTCCTTTCTTTTGGTGAATAGGAGTACAATTTCAAAACATATTGCATATGTATTTAATATCTTTACGTGTGTGTACCACCGTGTGGTTTCTAAATCTCAAACACTATTCTTTACTCTGTTAAACACATTATCCAATTAGCTTAGATATACATTTTTCCTTCAGAAGTTTTACTTTAAATATCAATTACTTTTTAATTTTTAAACTATATAGTTTTATTCCTCTGTGGTTATTTATTTGCATGTTAACACAATTTTAATGTTTAATTAATATGGGCCATTCTATCGATTAGTTTATAATATAGCTCATATATATTATTATTTTAGAAGTTATAAGTGTGAACAAATACAAAAGACTGGAGTTAAAGCATCATCCTTTTGTTTTTCAGATCTGGGGATTGAACCCAGGACCTTCACACTGAGCTACCTCCCCAGCACTTTTTTAATTTTTTTGAGACAGGGTCTCCCTTAGTCACTAAGTTAACTTATCAAGGTGTTCAGTCTAAACCATTGGTTCTCAAACTTTGGTGTGTATCAGACTCTCTTGGAAAATGAAAACACAATTGCTGGATCCCATTTACATTTTTTATTCAGTAGGTTACATTACTGGAGCTGAATATTTGTATTTTTAATGAATTACTGGGGGCACTTGTTTTGTATGTTTGGAAATTACATTTCGAGAATGCATGTTCAAAACCAGTCAGCAGTTTTGACCCACCAAACCAGAGTAAAGAAACAAGAGAAGGAATCATATTGGCCACTTTTAAAAAATTGTACTGAATAAATGCCAAATGATGTGGTTATTTGAGGTAAGTTTTACAGAGCTGAAAACCACTGAGTTAGGCCTGGAGGAAAACTCATGATTGTCTAACATGGCAGAATATTTGCAACTGATTTGGTTCACCTTGGCAAACAAGGTGAAGAAGAAATGACATGAACCATGGAGGTGTTATTTGTAAAACAGATTCAGGCATCAGGAGTGTTGAATCAAACACCTGTGCCCCTTTCAATGTTGCTATGTATGGGTTTGAAGAAACACCGAAACTTGAAAGTTGAGTACATGGTTTAGAGTCAGAGGTCAGGGTTCAATTCCTGACTCCACAAATTATTGGCTCTGTGTTATTATTTGGAAAACTAACTAATGTTTCTCAGTTTACTTGTATTAGTTCCCTAGGGCTTCCATACTAAGGTGTCACAAACAGAATATCTTAAACAAGAAAAGTGTATGTGTCATTTTCTAGGAGCTGGAATTTTGGGATTGGGGTATCTAAGCCCTGTCCTTTTGTGCAGAACACTACTGCCTGGTATGAACCACGGACCTGTACAGACAGTGCATCTCCGTGGCGGTAAAGGGCTGTTCTCTCATTGTACCCATCCAGCACTCCCCTCTCTTCCCTCCACTCCTTCATTTACTTATTTAATTTTTGCCCTGTTTTCTGCCAAAGGCATTCCGGATGATGAGTCCTCGGCCTGTGACCAGCAGGAACCGAATCAATGCTGAGAACACATTCTAACAGCTGAATGGGCAGCGTGCAGGTGGTAATGACTTTCAGTCACAATTTGTGCAAGGCTCAATGCTGTGCTTCAGCTTGCGAGTCCATTACCAATTTTCCTGCTCTCTCAGTCTATTACCAATTTACCTCCCTGAAGTTCCCTTTCATAGACTTTTTGCTCTTGCTTGCTTTCTTATTCAATTACAGCAGCTTTGGTCAGAGCCCAAATGAATGTTCTCTGAGTCACAAGGCCAATTAAGATGCTGTTCCAATACCACCTGCAACTGTAGGCATTTAGATTGAAAAGGTCTTGGTCCCTTCTGGGGGCATGCGTGCATCTTTATCACACAGATGCAATATTTGGTCAGCTTCTAAAGGCAACTTGTTCTATACTTCTCAATCAGCAAAAGAATAAGCAAAAGGATGATGTAGGAAACATTTTGTGTTTTTGTCAAAGAGCTATACCCCAAATCCCTTCTTTACATCTCCTCTTTATACAGTACCACCTACAATGAGTGAGTAGAAATGTAAATCTAAAAACAATCACTGAAATCAAGGGATATGCATGCTTTTATACACACATTTGTATTGTACATAAAAAAGAAATTCAATGTAAGCATTAACCCCCAAATTTTTCTACTTCTTGGGCATCTATAATTTATATACATAAGTACTAATATTCCCCCAAACCTTCCAAGTTTATTCACAGTTTTCCTGTAAGAAAATAGGTATCTGGTCAACCCATAGTCCCATCACTCCGATCTGGAGGGGCTGGGAATTAATCCTGAGTGCCTGGCTGGGATCCCTGGAGCTGTTGCTCTAGGTAGTGTGCTTGTATTACTTGGCCTCAGTGCTTCTGGCCACACTGTAGAAACACAGAGCATGTGGTATATTTAGTTTTACCCAATCATAGTACGTTTTAGGCAGAACAAAGATGCTGTATGTAAGAACTTGCAGTGTTTTCCTTGATATCCACTCCTTTAACTCACCCTGTTCTCTGGACAGACTAAGTGAAAACAGGTCCAATGAGAGAGGACAGTCCTGTGTCACTGTCCAAGCAAACTAGTGTGGCAAGCATCCATTACAGCTTCCTTCCATGTACTTTCAAGGGACCCAGAATAACCAAGCTAATTTTAACTTGTTTCCTGCCCAGCCACGTCCTGCCTCCCACACTGACTGGAGACGTATATTTTTGCTCAGTTAAGGGTATATACATATTATGTATAGTATATTGTATATAATTATTGACATTATATATGTGTGAAAATATACCTGTATATTCTTAGCTATATTATTTTTATAATAAATTAATATCTTTATGAATGAGAATTTTAGTAATATGCTAGGTCAGTCATGGGCTTTTGGGACCTTTTAGGTAACCCAATACTTGAACACCTATGTTGCATATTTTTTCTTGAAAATTAATATACAATAACTTTATCATAATGGCACTTGGTCCTATTTATTCTCCTATCTTGTTTCTAAATATAAGATGATTAAAATCACTGTATCTCAGCAAAAAAATAAGTTAGGGGGTGGGCAGGAACTGGTTTAACCCAGCCTCCTTTCCTTATGAAACAACAGTTATAGGTACATAACATTTACCAGTGTGAATCGAATTTATATGAACATTTTTACTCACAGAATTCAAAGTTTTTTCACACTAAGTCTCTTATTTGTCTTTACTAATGGTAAAACAGAGCTAAACAGGGAATAGATTGTATCAAGCCCTGTGGAGCCTGAGGGACCCTGGGCATGAGTTGTGTTTTGCCCAGGAATAGTGAAGCTGGAGCATCCCAGTAAGATTAAGCCCTACAGGGGATCCACTGGGTGGGGAAAGCTAACTACCTAGCTCCTTCCATCGTATTTCCTAGACAGGGCTCCGCAGATCAAGTAGCCCTTGATGTGATCAGATGCTTCCTTTCATTCTAAGGAGTAACCTTCTTTCCTGGAGGTCATGTGCAGTGGCCCTCAGTACTTGACTCTTTCACTCTCAGAATACAGTGCTTGCAAGATGTAACTCAAGCACCAAACACAGAGCCCCAGTTTACATGCAGGTGGGAGTGGCATGTATGAAAATTAATTTCTTACAATTTAATTTAGGATTTTGAGAATCAAATTCCTAAGGAAAATACTCAGTACGTTTTCTTATTTTCAATAGTAATCTTTCTCCCTCAAACAAAGATATGGCCACATACATATATATCCCTATGATCATGGCCAATAAAATGTTATATAAGGTCACATCAGTCACTGTCAGCGATGCTGAAGTTATTTTAAGGTACTATAAGTATATTCAAAGAGAAAAGGAAACTTTCTAAGATTTTTCAGCTGAAAAAATTCTATAAAACACACAAGACATTTTTTCAACTATAAATTAAAATTCCCTAAAATAATTTAAATGCACATTGCTCATTCTGAAAATTCAGTTATAGTAGTTATGGATATTTTATTTTGTTACAATTAATCTATTAGTTTAGTAGATGATGAATGATAAAGAGTGAAATAATTCATCCTAGATTGGACAAACAAGACTTAGATCCAGTTCACGTTCCTATAGCATCTCCATTACCCATGTTACCTTGGACAAGACCTCAAGTTTAAGCCTCAGTTTCTAGAATGATGACATACCAACCTTCATGTCAAGGATGATAGTGAAAATCAAGAGACTACATAAGTAACAAATCTTATGTATGCACCAGTAAAAATTACAAAGCTCACCAAGTTTCATTGGTTAACATAAGAATATTCTCCTCCATTTGTGCTTTGTGCTCTATGGATGTTTTATCTGGTTTTCATGACACTTTCATCAGATAAACCAAAGAACACTAAGTAACTTTCTTGAAGTCAGGAAATGAATAAATAGCCTGGACTTCAGTCTGCCTGATTCTAAAGCCCAATTTTTGTAGTCTCTGCATTATATAACTCCCTTTAGCTGTCTAACTTTTAATGTCTCTGTTGATTTAACTTTTGCAAATCATTTACACCATAAACTAGGCTGTGGGGGCCATCAATTGAAATATACAATGAGGAATGAAGGCAGAATCTTGGAACCAGAAAATTCTGTCAAAGTCATCAAGCTGAACCCTTGCCTTACAGAAAGCTCACCAAACTATTCCAGACACGTTGTCAGGGAAGGAATTAACTGCTCTGCTAACTCCTCCTATGCTTAACCATGCTTGCTACCCACAGAGTTCCGTTTCTGTTTACATCACTTGAATTCCCTCCAGCTGCAATTTATGCCCTTCTTCTCATATTCTTGCCTCATCCAAGAGAGAACAGCTGGTCACTGCCCTCCATATAATCACACTTGGGATAATGAGGGCAGTTACTGAGTCACCCTTCAACAATTCCAGCCCAGGTCTTGCTACTCAAGACCTATTTATTTACAGGGGAATTGACAAAGAGGGCCAGTAGAGGAACATACATTCTAACATATTCACACCTAGTAAAATCCTGAAAAGGAAAACTGAAGAATGAATATGGCATCACATTATTTATTACCCTTAATGTTGAGCAACTCTCTTAAATCTGAAACCCATTCCATAGTAGCTAAAGATACGATTTTTCATACAATTTGTGTTTGGCTTTATCTAGGTTTGAGGTAATTAAATCAGGAAATCCAAGGTGAAGAAAAAAAAAAAAAGGTTTGGACAGAGACCAGCAGGATATTTGATCCAAGGCACATGTGTCTGAAATTAAATTTGGAAGTTAGACTATGCTGTCCTTAAATCATGATGGCAAATGAGGGGGAACCTTCTGTGTGCTAAGAAAAGAGAACATGTAGGCTGCTGCCTTACAGGAATGTCAGAGGACAGGGATCATTCCCAGAAACAACTCAGATTGACTGAAAGGCTGTTTGGTACGCCAGAGTGAGGGATGAGGAGTGGAAAGCTCCCTATAATTACCTCGTCTGAGTTTCTGAGAGATTGCCCGTGTGTCCAGTGGATTTGGGCAGGTACAGTTGGTGAGGTGCTCAGGGAATAAGGCACAGCCTGGATGGGGTGATTTTTAAGGGAAACAAGGCCCCTTCAGTTAGAAATCTGAGATGATAAATAGATAGATAGAGAGAGAGAGAGAGAGAGAGAGAGAGATAGGTGAGAGATCACATATATACATGGAAGGATAAATAGTTTCATCAGTTGTAAATTCATTTGTGTATGCATATATATATGTGTGTGTGTGTGCATATATATGTGGAGTATATGTATATATTTATACTACATTGAAGCTCTCTAATTTGAGGAATGATATTCTTTACTACTCAAGTCAGTGAATTCCTGGAAACATGATTCTGTAAGAATGGAAATCACATTCAGGCTCTATTTCTAGTTCTGCACGGTGAGACAGTTTTCAGACCATTTATTAATTCATTTCTCTTTTCCTCAATCATCCATTAGTACAATAAAGATAAAAAAGTATCCACCGCTTAGAGATGAGCATTTTATGAGTTAATATCTGAAAAGTTTGTAGGAGTTCATGGTGCATAACATTAGTTCAATACATGTTGAATATTATAAAACATTATTATTACACATAGAGATACCCATAGGTATTTAAGAGATCATGTGTGGGTATGGAAAACTAGTGCCTAATGGAAAATGTCATTTAAGATGCTGTCACAGCAGTAGGTATCTCATTGATCAGTTTGTAAGAAAGAAGAGATTATTTCGGAAAGATGATGATTTCTACTTGGTGCCTGTGGAAGCACATAATAGATGTATTGTTTTACTCTTGTTAGACTGGCAGTACTTTCAATTAGATTGTTTCCCTGGGAATAAACCAAATAAAAATAGTTTTTTGAACTAATCTGAATAAAGAATGAGATTGTTACTTTTCCATTTAGAAAGGAGTCGTATGCCACTATTCTTGCATGACTGTTTACAGAATATAAAATATTTAAAGGGAATAAAATCATGCCAAATGAAGTGAAAGTCTTGAGGAAAATTTCATTAATTTAATACAGTTTTTTTTTAATTGATGAAAATATAACTGAGCTGTCTCCATATGTATGTGTATTATTTAAAGTACGGAGGACAGACTTACATTGAAGAGCACATGGGTAGATGGGTATATAAACCTCACCATGCTTTTTTTTTGTATTAGTATGTGTTTGTAGTACATAGTGACTATAATCATCACGGGGAGCAGGCACATGTCCACATCAAATCTTAATTCTCTCTATTCTCTTTTCTTTCCTTTTGCTCCCTTTTCTTCCTTCTCATGATCACCTTCCCGTTTACCAAAAATATATCTCCCTATAACCTATTGTCTGCCATGTCCTTTTGTACATTCAAATTTATAATTTAATTAAATGAATTCTCACCATGGATAATATTGTATCAAACGCTGAAAGGACTGAAGGCACACTCCCCAAAGAAGTTTCTACAGAAGTCTTCCCATCCAAGGAAAGGGAAAGTGTTTTACTTAAACCATCCATAAACAATGTACCATGAATAAACACTATCTTCTGATTGTCTGTTTTAAGTACTAAGAAAATGACGGTTGTTTCATTCACCTGCAAAGCCTCCAGACATTTCACCTTGCAAACATCTGCTGCTGAATGCCCTTGGATGGTGGAAGTCAGTTGAGAGGCCAGGGAAGTCATGCTTCCTGTACAAGCAGGTCGCTGTCTGTGATGGATGGTGTAATCGAAGAATGCAACCTGAACTTCAGACCAGGGCAGAGGGACTGGGGCAGTGCTTTACCACTTGTAAAGATATCGGATTCTCTGATCAGAACTCATTACTGTATCCAGAACCCTTATGAAGAATTTAAATCTACAGAAGTAGGGAAGAGAAGAGTGGTGAGGAAGGTGGGCTAACAGAAAGAGGCTGGTTCCACTGTGGCAAAATATAAATAGATGAGATGAATCAGTTCTGATGTTCTGTAGTGCAGTAGAGTGACTACAGTCAAAAGTGATTATATTTCAAAATAGCCACAACTTTTTCTAATATTTTGGGCAGTCTCAACACAAACAAATGTCATATGTTTGAAGTGCTAAATATTCTAATTGCCCTGATTTGATCATTATAATAATCAATAATATAAAGACTATTATATCCCTCAAATATTATATCACAAAGTTTTAAATGACATAAAAAGAACTAAATGACTAATGTGATTAGATAAAACTTGTATTTTTCAACATGATCTATAAGATCTTGGGTTTACCCACCCATACAATCCCATCTAAAGACTACTTTCTCTTTCCTTATGCACCATGCACACTGACATGATCTCTCTGGTCCAGTCAACCTTGCTTCTTGGTACATTTGAGGGGTTTCATCCGCCCCTTCTTCCTGCAGGTTTCTACACAGATTCTTCATGATGATTCCAATAGCAACTCACTTGATTAGTATTTATCTCAACCGTGGATCCAAATGTTTTAATAGTCATTCACATTCCATCATCATCATTCATATCTCCATTTTTTCTTAGAATTTCCTATATATTTTTCTCCAAGTTTATTTTTAATAAAATAAGCACTGATAAAAATGATGACCATCTTAAAAAGGAAGAAATAAACTTCATAAAATTTACAAAAACTATTTAGACTGATCAAATGTATCTCAGTATAAAGTAATAAAGCCAAAATGTAAAATATTGGACACAATTAAATTCTCTGTAAATGACTTAAGAATTACTTTGGATTTCTTGTTACTTCAGAAAATATATAGACATTACAAATTTATTTATGTCTCGGCTTTTGATTGAATATAATGTCAAACAGTTTTAGATTTGCACCAATAGAGTCAAAACTATGCAATCAATTAATTCCATACCCCTTCAAAATATAACTTGTTTCTCTAGAAAGAACCAAGAAAGCTCTCCACTAGCTTTGCTCCTAGGCTTCCCTTCTCCTAGCAATTCATTCTCAGTACAGCAACAGAGAATATAATATGCTAGCTGTTTATTTGAAATGCTGCAATGCAAAGCTCTACAATAGTATCTGATTTATTAATTGTAGGAATGAGTTAGGTACTTAGGACCCCACCCCACATACACACTAGTGTATACATACTCTTTGTGGAGACACAGTCACCTATTTCTCAGGTTCACTGCATCCTTCCCAGTGACAGCCAAATGCTTGGAAGAAAATACAATCGCAGGGGTCTAGGGATGTAGCTCAGTGGCACTGCACCTGCCTGGCAAGCATAAGGTTCTGAGTTCCATCGCTGGTACCAAGAAAAAAAAAAGAAAAGAAAACAGAAAATGAAATCACAGTAATTTTCTTTTTGAGGAACAAATCTTATTTGTAGTGGGCCATCACACATGAAAAATTTAAATGCATTTTTGGAAACTAGGCAAAGTGATTGTGCTTTTTCATTCTTGTCCACCTAAAGTAGGAAGCCCTGTGCTTACAGAGATGGAAGGAGGTTCAAAATACTATGCTCATAAAGACAGACAGCCAGATATGCAAATGCATCCTGTCTACCCCAGCTCACATAGCTATCTTTCTTCTCTGAGTTACGTAGCACCACTTTTCTAAACAAGGCTTGGGCTTTTGAAAATAGAACTAAAGGCTTGGCTTGAGGTTTGTGCTAGGGCAGCAGTTCTAGACATCAAGCAGGTCTTGAAATGCTGCAGAGAAGTTATATGAGGATGCAAGCAAAGATAGAAGTGCTAGTGTTAAAAAAACATTACTTACAATGTCTTGGGTGAGCCATAATAAAATAAACTTTAAACAAGTGCATCTATAAGAAGCAAGTAGAAGTCAAAGAAGTAAAAGAAATGAACAAATTAATGGTTGTTGATAAGGGCTTATGGTATAAGATTCCTTCTGAAGATCCACAGGCTGCTTTACCAGACCTTCTCTGTCTATATAAAAGGAGTCAGATGTTTCTAATACATAGACCTCATTACTTAATTAACTGTCTTTTATTTTATGACACTAATTTTTCTTGATATTAAGTGAGCCTTAAATCCAAGTGAAAATACTTACAGAAGCCACACCTGGTGGTGCAAGCTTGTAATTCCAGCACTCTGGGAGGCTGAGATCGGAAGATCACATGTTCAATCCTTGTGTGGGTAACTTAGAACTAAGCTTAGGGTAAAGTCTTGGGTTCAATCATCAGTGGCAAAAGGAAAAGAGACAGAAGCAGAGAAAGAAAGAAAGAAAGAAAGAAAGAAAGAAAGAAAGAAAGAAAGAAAGAAAGAAAGAAGAGAAAGAAAGGAGAAGGAGAGAAAGAAAGGGGAAGGAGAAAAAGAAAGGGAAAGCAAAAAAAGGAGAAAGAAAGAGAAAAAGAGAGAAACAAAGAAAAGTTGGAAGGAAGAAAAATAATTTATAGAAAATAAACATTACACATAGCACTTGTACATATGTGCATCATATTTAATATTTTATCAGTTTATTATTATTTGAAATAAATTAATGTCAATCTCCATTATTAGATCAAATAATGTTTGGAAATATTTTACTTAGCATGTATTCCTTTTTTCATTCATTAATTGTATTGGTACATTTTAAGTATACAATATGCTGACATTCATTATTGGGAATTTGTACCTTTACATAATATATCTTGGTTCTTGTTTATTTGATCACTTGAAGTTCATTCATCCTATACATAGTGAGTATATACCATGACAGTTGACATGATATGTCCCAGGCTGTCCTGGGCTCTGCCCTTACAGAGTTTATGTTTTAATGAAGGAGACAGTTATTAAATATAAAGGATGTTATTAGATAATGATAAGTGCCTCATAGAAAATAAACTGAAGTGTAATGACTGGAGACATACAATTTTTTAAATAACTATTTGTGCTCTTCTAATTTTAATATATCACTTGTATAGGGGCTTCAACTATGAACCTAAGAGAGAAAAAAATAGATATTCTTTCTCATACAAAATCTTGATGACTGGAAAAAGTTTCAGGAGCATCCAGGCTGACACTTTTAACCACAATACCAAATTTTCCCCACCTTTATAGCAAAGGCCTAAATCAGCCAATATTTGCAGAGCATGGAAATGTGATCTCTTGTATTGTTTCTTCTGGTATTTTGAATAAAATTGCCTTATACAGTCCCTGAATAGGACTTCAAGCATTTAGTGAATCTATGTTGATGAACCAATTTCCTGGAATTGTGTGGATGTGTCCTCAGTGATTTCCAACATGTAAGGAAGAATTCCAAGACCCTGGGCCCATCACAGTGAAGAGATAAACTTAGAAGTGTCACTAGGAAGGCTGACCATGCTGGTGACCAGGAGGGAGATACTAACTGTGGCTCTGTTTAATCTTCCCTCTCTTCCAAATGACTTCACTCTTAGTCAAGTACAAGAGAATAGAGTCACAGTGGTTTCTCCAGGTGAGCTTAGCACATTTTTAGTTTCACAGTGAGGACATTTTATAGATGAAATGCTCTTGGAGGTGTGAACTAAAGGTAAAATAGAAATATAAAAGATTTTTTTCAAGTGAACAAAGTTGCAGTCATTATTCATTCTGAAGTACTGATCTGTAAAATAGGATATTATCTGTAAAATAGGAAATAATAGGAAACATG
This sequence comes from Heterocephalus glaber, assembly GCF_053883595.1. NCBI lineage: Eukaryota > Metazoa > Chordata > Mammalia > Rodentia > Bathyergidae > Heterocephalus > Heterocephalus glaber. The sequence goes on along the minus strand of NW_028258325.1, from coordinate 13,897,812 downwards.
GACAAACTCTATTCATCTCCCACCATTGTAGCAGGCGAATAGGGAAACCCCATTGGCTGAAGGAACACAATTCTTGGGACACCCCACTCACATTTTCCAACCTTCACTGCATTCTAGTAGAGTAGGAAGTAATGGAGTTATGGGGCTGAGGGCACGGGGAGGGCTGCACTGACATTCACAGATGTGTAGCTTTCAGAGATGTGTAGAACTTCACAGTAATTCTATTGCAAAGTTGTCTTTTTGCTATAACTGATCGAGAAATATCTTAAAAATAAGTAAAAATAACAAGATAATTATGTTTATAATAAAACTATAGAAGCTAAAGCTAGTCTACTAGATCATAGGTTATGAGATTAGACTGCCTTGGTCTATATTGCGTCTCTACTACCTATTAGATGTGGCCTTGAAAAGAGTCAGGAGGTCTTTTGATTTACTTTTACGTAAGACTCAAATAATAATATTGCCTATCTCATAGAGGTACATTGTGCATTAAATGAGTTAATACATGTAAAGCTCAGTGTTTGATATAAAACCAATGACATATGTTAGTATATTATTGTTCTTCAGAAGGATCTTGACATACTCGGCAAAGACATAGATTCAAACCTATTGTAGGCCACATGTGCAGCAATAATTCAGAAAATAGAGTGGTCATTGCAGCCCTGAATAGAAAAAGTCTCTCCTTGAAATTTTGGTAAGCTGGCTACAAAATAGAGATAGATATGCCATCCTTCTGGCATCTCAGAACTGTTGTAATAACCAAATGAAATGATGTTTGGAAAGAGTGCTACAAATTTTTGAAGCATGATAACAATGTAATTTAGCAGTGCTGTTACTATCATTTTAGCAAAAGCCTCAAGGAGATGGCAGGTCCTGAAGGAAGAGCTAGAAAAAATTTTCTTACTGCTGGAGGAGGCGAAGTGCTGAAACACACCCAGTCATCTTTCTCCTGTAGCAGAGGACAGACCCAAGTTTTCATTCACTACTTTTATGGTAAAAATGAAAGGGGAAGAGAGAAGGAGAGAGAGCGAGAGAGAGAGAGAGAGAGCTCACCCACCTAATTATGTTTTCAAAATGCTTTTCCCTTGCTTGAATGCCAGCATCCAGGATATGAAACTGTCATCCGCTGGGTTACTGAGTTGACTATCAAATCCCAAATCCCTTTGAACTGCACGAGTTAGTCCTCCATTCTATTGTTAGCATCTGGGTGTGAGTGTTACAGGTTATCCTTATAATAATCTACTCTTTGCCCTGGACTCTTCCTGAAATGCTTCAGGTGTCCAAAGAAAACAATGTTTTAATATAATTCCTAAAAACCATATAAGGGAGTGATACATATATATGTCTATACATTTATACACACTATATGTGTGTGTGTTTCATGTACTTACATATGATACATGTATACACTGAATGTGTGTGAGACTTATTTTTATCAGTAACACCAGCGGCACTATTAGGAGACAGTAGAAACTTTAAGAGTGTGGACCAAGATGAAGCAAACTGGATTACTGGAAGGAAGGACACCTTGAAGGAGATACCAGGACCACTTCCCGCCAGCTCTTTCTTTGCTTCCTACCTTCCGTGCACTGAGCAGCTTTCTCTGCCACAAGCTCTCACTAGGATGTTTTGCTCAGCAGAGGCTCAAAGAAAATAAGTCCAAACAAGCATGCACTGAAACGTCTGAAATCACGAACCAAAATAAATCTTGTTTAATGTTTTTATCTCAGGTTCAAATTTAAAACATGGATTTAAAATTTTAAACATGGATTTTAAATCATTAATTGAAAACTCTTGTCTAACTCAGATGACCTAGTGCATTTGATGAACAGTCAGAACATGGGTTAAAAACCTCAAGTAGAGATTGTTTTGAATTGGAACTTTGGTAAATGATCTGTTACTAATTTATCAAACCATCCACACAGGCATGAATTAGATCCACTATGTTAAATAAGTTCCATAACTTTATTAAAGGCTGTTGTTGCCTTTGAAAGGCACTTTGAAATGACATGTGAGTTTCATTGCTTTTTGCTGCTCCAATCTGAACTCTATTTCCAGGTTGGATCATAAGGGGAAAAATGCAGAAAATTTTACGTGAAAAAATTTTAAGACATGGAATAATCTCTTAGGCAGGGAGCCAAAATCTCCTAGGGCCTGAAGCATTTTACATATACATGTTGAATCTTTTGGAAGGTGAAATTGACCATTGCCAACTGGACAGTGTTGCACAATAAATAGGCTTTGAAATCAGAAATACTAGATGTACTTCCAAAATCTAAATGAGTCTTTATTCTCACTGACTAGAGTTTCCATAATCTCTTAACCAGAGAAAATAAATATCCTAACATTGTAGAGTTGTTTTAAGGTTAAGTGATTCATATCTTGTAATTATATGGAAAATTTAAAAGCAAAATTTCATTTCCTAGGTACAAAAGTTAGCAGAAAACTCAACTTTGCTACTTCTGGAGGCTATGTGGGATTATGTGTGTTGGTCTGTGGCATTTTTCACACGGTGAGGCACAAAGTGTGCACAGTAGTTGAGAGGTTCATCTCCAGAGTTTTGGAACACACAAATGGAGCACTTGGGACTTCTGGTTTGATGCATACATCTGCTGTTAGAACTCCTAGCTGGCTCTGGAATTTACTTATTCCCCAACATTTCCTCCTTTACATCACTGTAAGACTATGATGATTTTCCCTATCATGTTGACTCAGTAATTTAATAAATAACATTCAAGAAATATTTTATTTTCAAACACTTTATTGGTTTTAGTGTGATCCTCATTCAGAATATGTGAACCATCATGCTACTAGAAATTGAATTTACCATTTATGTCAGAGCTCAATAATAAAATACATGTACAGTGATAGATAAAATATGCATTTATATGAATTTAAGTAAAGTCAGTACCCCACCATTCACTGGCTGATACCTGGTTTTATTGAATGTCATTCATGCTCTATGAAATATATTTCCCCTTACTATTGTGTTCTGTATCATGGCCTCTGCTCTTTTTCTGTTTTATTTATACCTGTATTCCAGAGTATTGTCTTCAAAACTGTATTTGTCTTCTAACCTTCCACAACAATTTAGTATATATATTATATATGTTAAATATAGTGTGTATGTAGTATATATACTAAAATGTTAAGTATATATTCTATACATACATATTATATAATCATAAAGTATATATGAATAAAAAGGGAGATAAGGATAAAATTAAAGAGAAAACTCAGGTCTGGGGATTTGGCTCAGTGGTCTCACCGCCTGCTGTGCAAGCACAAGGACCCGAGTTCGATCCTCGGTACCAAAAAAACCAAAAAAAACAAAAAACTCAGATAAAGTTTGGCCCATTTGGTTTAATTCTCATTATTGTTTTTAAATGCTAATTTTTCCTAAAATGGTAGTGACTTTATAAATTGTATACATTTGATTGATTATATATATATATAATCAGTATCTCATTATATCTGCCTTAAATAATGAGGAAAGATGAATGCTACATTAAGTTTTATTTGTATGATAGAGTAAAGGTAAAGTTCCAGAAAACCATGTCTCTAAATGTTGTAAATGATATGCAACACAACATTAGAGATTCGATTTAAAACCACATCTGTTAATAAATCCATCCATTCCTCTCGTCAATAGAGTAAGGGATACCTGTGTCCACCACCAAGAAGGTTGCATACACGCTTTCTCACACATCACATTCCTGTCGTGTCATGTACACAGAGAACCTAAACAGACATGTGCTAATAGGAAAATCTGAAACACATTCTCTCTTCCGTTTTCTAATAAAATTAATGGGCTCTGAATGACAATTTTCCATGTCCCTAATCTTTATCATGCCAAGAGTTATTCTTGACACTGTCAATGTCGCTTTTTTGAACTCCTTTTTTTTTTTTTTTTTTCCTATGGGGCAATGTGTTGGCTGATGATGATGAGAAAAATGATTTCCAATAAATGAGATGTCTGCTGCAGAAGGAAATAGATATGAAGAGTTGGTTCTGAGGATTCCACATCGAAGATATTAGCTGACTTTCAAAATTATCTGGGCATTTTACACTTATTCAGGAAATCTCTTCTCACAATAAATAGATCACTCGTGCCACTTTAAAAGGCCATGGCATTCATTTTGTTCCATTTCACGGAACAAGGGCAGCTTGTTGCATAGATGAAAAAGGGTTAGCCCTGCTATCAGTTGCTTTTATACTCTATTCACAGGGTGATTGGAAATTTCATAGTAATGATCTCCTTTGACTTTTTTAATATTACTTTTTAAATCTATAGGTAGCATCTTTTTATTTCTCATGAAGGAAATTTATTTGAGGTAGTAATTTACTATGTATCACATATGCATGCTTTGCTTAATATTTACAGCAAAAAAGACTGCACCTGATTCCTTTCCTCTTTCCTTCCCCTCAATGGTTTGCCGACAATAAATTACTTTCAGCTCCGTAATGGACATTTTTTTCTAGCCTGCTATCTCTAGAGCTGTCTGTCATCCTAAAACTATCAAGAAAGTCTAAACAAGACATAGTTATTTCATCCTACTTGTCATTATGTCTGTTTCAGACTCAGGGGTGGGGAGAGAGAGAGAGAGAGAGAGAGAGAGAGAGAGAGAGAGAGAGATTAATACCATTTTGAATAAAAATCTAAGACCAAGCTTCTGAGGAACTCTTTAACAAATATTTCTGGTTGAAAGAAATAATAGTTCACCTTTAACAAGTAAACTTTACCTCCATTTCTTTTTAAGAAGCCATTTTGTCATACTAAAACAATCATGACAAGATGGTAAAGAACACTGGCCCTAAGCCAGTAATGCCGTGGCATGGTTCTGCCCTTTGCTGTGCTGCTAAGAGCCTAATAGAAGCTACCTGGATGCTAAAGATTAAACCATGAGGATAAGACTTAACATTCATGATCCCTTCAATAAAAACTGCCAGGAATTATACTGAATCCAATTTCCTAATACTAACAGCTGCTCTGTACATATAATTACCTTTGCTTTCTAAAGAATTATAACTTGTATTATATATGGAAAATTTTGCTATAAGATTGCTTCCGAGTTGGGGTTTCTTGGTGAAAACATACCTCCTCTCTTTTATAATATATGCAACACAATAAATCGGTTTAATAAGGAAGTACAACTTTTTTCCAACTCAAGAAATAAGCTTGCTTCGTATGCTTTACTCATAAATTGACATCTTATAGTTTCTCCCCACCACTACCACTAAAATTAAAGGTGATTTGGGGTACAACAAATTTTTGCTATTCATTCAAATTATGCGGTGGTCTATTAGGTTGATGGAGCATTTGGATGAAACTACAAATTTACAGTGTTCTGAAGAAACACTTTAATCAAAAGCATGCATTGTTTTGGACAAGTAGTATCTATAGGTTTGACAGATTTAAATATTTTAATATAGTTTTATGTGCAGTACTCTAATATTGACCATGATTTTTCCTGCAGGGTACAGGATGTCTCCATAGGATTTATTTATAAGGTTTTTCTCATGAAAGTATTAATTTCAAGTAATAAGTCATCAAAATGAAAAAGGACAATTTTTATTTACTATTCAACACTGGAGAAAGAGTAACTGATTCAAACAGGTATGATACATTTTCAAATACATTTCCACATATGTTAAGAAATTTGCTTAAGCATTTTTTTAAATTTTAAAGGGGAAAAAACTGTGATGTCAGGGTTATCATTCAGATGTGCCATTCATTTCCATCTTCCTCCCCTGTGCTGGCTTCAGCAGCACATGTACCAACTTCCTCCCCGCCACTGATGGTTCCACATTAGGACTGGTGCTTCTTTCACATGGAGGAGAGCTGCTTGCAGCAGTGTTTTCCCTGCCTTCTGTGTTAAAAACAAACAAACAAACAAAAAAACAAAACAAAACAAACTACAAATGCAGATGTTTTTCAGATTGGCCAAATGTATCCTAACTTGTACAGTATTTTAATTCATCAGAATTCCTGCTTTGGTCTCTGCCAGGAAGATTTCATCAACTTGTGTCTGTGCCCATTACTCTCTTCTGTTGACTTAGTCTTTCCTGAAACACAGACTTCACTAACATAGTCCACCAGGAAACACCAATTTAGCATGGTAAACTACCATTTCACTGCTGCTTCAGCGTTTCCAGCAAAGACATTTTTTTCATTGTCTTTTTTGTTAGAAAGCCATAGTTTTGAGGTAAATTTAGCTCAGAAGGATTGCAGAATATAATGACAGGATGCCCTCAAGTGGTAAGATTTACTGTACCCAGAAATCTCTAAGTAGTTTAGAGTATACATGCATAATTCAGTAGGTCTCTTCAGTAGGGGCACATAACATACTCACAGCTCATAAAAGTTGAAGGAAAGAAGTGGAGAAGATGTTAAATGTACTTGAATGGAGATAAAATGCATTTAACTAGAAGGATTATCTGCAATTCTCACATCCCCGTAAATTAAAATATTCATCAGTACTCTGCTATCTACCATTGGATATGAACAGCAATTGATTGGTTACATAAATTGTTTAAATATATTTGCTGTACTGGGATTGTTGATCTTCGAAATTGACTTATTTCATGAAGACCTAAATCCTATCAATTAACCACTGTGGATCTCTCCCCATGGTATCACCTTTCACAATCTCATTATAATATGTGCCCACAAGCTAAGGCTGAACATTTTCCAAATCCAACCTGTTGCTTTTCTACCCCCGCCCCCATTCTGTATTTCATTATAAGTAGATCTTTTCTGGTTAAATTATGCAGTTACTCAAGACTCAGAGCCCAGTCATCCTTGAGTCATTCTGTATGTTTGCCCCTTGAATCACTTGGATTTCCGAATGCCTCTTTAGCCAAACACTGCCTGTCTCGGCTGCCACTGTGACAGCCTTATTGCAGATTCTCAACTGTCCTCACCTTTCTGGTCTTTGCAAGCTGAGTCTCTCCTTCATACTTTCAGAAGTTATCATCCTGAAAAGCAACAATAGCCATTATTCTCTAAATAAAGTTCATTATTTTTTATTTTCATTTCTAACAGGAACACAAACAAAAAAACTCAATTCTTTTCAAGATAAAGAAGGTCCTTCAAATTCTAGACCATATCATTAGGAAATTTTCATTTCTATTTCATTTTCTATCTATACCTGGTGACTTCCAAATCTCTCCATTTTCTTTCATTCCTCTGTTCCTTGAGCAGGTCATTTCCCATATTTGGAATCCTCATCACCCCTAACTTACATATTTTGAAAGGATAAGTTGCTCAAATCTTAATATTTTTTAAAATACTGAATGAAGCATAGAATGAGGATTACTCTCTTTTAAAATTTACTTATTTGTACATGTTTCCCATAAATAATGACCACATTCATCAATGTTTTAATTTTTTTACCCCATTTCTATATACTTGGAATATATCTTTTACTTAATCACATTATCATTTCCTGATCATATGACCCTTTTATTACCTTGAATATATGCTCTTTCAATGAATGCGTACATGATCATACATATATTTGTGCTTATCTTAACATTCTGTAGCTGGCAAATAGGCAATCACAGAAAAATACTTAGTCTATGTATGACTGCATGGATAAATGAAAAGCATTAAATTATTTAAATGTTTGTATGAGTTAGCCTTTCTACTGATAGGATGAAATACTTGACATACACAATTTAAAGGAGGAAAGGTTTATTTTGTCTCATGATTTCAGAGTTTGCAGACCTTGGTCAGTTGGCTCAAGGCAGAAACATCATGGTAGAAGGCTTGGTGGAGGAAAGCTGCTCAACCATGGCAATCAGGAAGGAGACAAAGAAGAGCAAGAAGAGAGCCAGTGAACGTATGTACTCTACTTGCTCCAACTTGGCTCCACCTGACGCTGCATTCAACTAAGTACTCATCAATGGATTAATCCATTCATGAGGTTAGCAACCCATGATCTAATTACCTTTCAAAAGCACCACATCTGTACACATGAGTCTTTTGGATGAAGTTTTTATTCAAACCATAACAATGTTTTAATGCATAGACATAGTATTGGGAAAGGGAATTTCAATTGGTTATAGCCTCACTATAATTCTTAAATGAAATTTTTTATTTCCTTAATTAGGATTTAGAAAGTAGAATTTGGGGCAGTCTGATAAAATGCAAAGTGAAGGATAAAGTCTTGGGTAGGGAGGATACCCTGAGGATGAACCCTGACTCTGTGTATATTCTCTTCATATGCCTTTTGTTGATCCTTCAAGTTTGCATGAATGAAGGAAACACCAAGGAGCTTGGCTGAGGACAGTAACTGGAAAGCTGAAGTTATTGAGCATAGATCTTTGGCATCATTCACTGAAGAATGACAAATATTCAGTTAAGCCATATTTGCTAACTATTGTAATAAAAACCAACATTCTACATCATATGCTTCGTTTATAGCATGCAATCCCAATTAACGGACTTGAAAAAGCAGAAAAATGTGAATCTCAGTTATCAAAAAAGTAGCCAATATAAATAATATCTACATGACCCAGATATTTGAATCATGACATAGTCATAATAATATACTCAGATTTGAAGGAAGCTATAATTAATTATAGAACAACTTCACTAAGGTGAATTCTTCCCTTTCATCACATCTGTCTTGCAACTTCACTTTATCTTTCAAACATGTCCAATATGAAGTAGTACATGGCAAATATGAGGCGTCTCCTAGGGACTCCTTTGATGAGTAAGGATACAAATATTAATTGATCTTAGAGCTATGAAAATATGATAATTTGAATTAAAGTGGCATAGGACATGGATTCAGACTGTATGTTTAATGGTTCTGAAATACTAGAGTCCTAGTTTTCCCTCAAATAATAAATCATATCTACTGATAGTAGTTGCCCATAAAGTTGTGATAGGAACATTCCATATCTTTAAAGGAAGTAAATTGATCAATTAGTAAGATTTTCCAGGATGTGGGAGACATGGTACACAAGTACCACATTTGCCTTCCCCATTCCACTTTCTAATCCATTCAAAAAAAGAATATATATATATATATATTTATGTATTATATTAAAGAATAGTGTATGTACTATACTATATATAAAATATATAATTATATATACACATTTGTCTTCCCCATTCCAGTTTCTAATCCATTCACAAAAAGAATATATAATATTAAAAATATATATACTATACTATATATAATATATATAATTATAATATCCTAAATGTGAGCCAGGTAGCAATCCTAGTGACATATTTTTTCACCATGGATTATTATTTATTGATGTTTATGCCTGACAATGTATTAAACACATAAGCAACTCTCATTTACATTCCATAACATCCTTAGAAGTTATATTATTAGACAAAGGCATAAATAATAATAATGAGACATAGATATTCTTGTTTTCCAGGTCCAGGTATCAAACTCAGGACTGTGCACTTGTGAGGCAGGCATTGCACCACTGAGCTAAATTCCTGGTCCTAAGATGCAGACATTTTAAACACTTTCTCTTCACTATTACAACTAATGAGGAAATTAGACCCCATATTAAGTGAGATCACCTTTTTTTTTTAACTCAGGTGAAACGATAGATAACTGTATGTGTCAACTTGCCTGGGCCACAATGCCCAGATATTTAGTCAAAAGTTTTTCTAAGAGAATGTTTTTGGATGAGATTTACATTTAAATCCGTAGACTTCAGATAAAGTAGATTGTCCTCCCATTAGTGGACCCTAAGATCCAGGACAATAGTTGGTGCTCCTTATCCAATCTGTTAAAATCCTGGCTAGTATGAAAACCATGCAGGAATTCTGACAGCGGATTCTCTTTAACTTTACCTTCAAGGTTGTGTATAACTGGTTTACCAGCAGACAGCTTTTTCTCTCCAACTACAACTCTTTCTTAGATCTTCAGCTCATTGGCCCCTCCTTCAGATTTTGGATTTGCCATTCCTCCACAATGATTGCACCAATTGTTTAAAATAAATCCATATATATGGATACAAAACACACACGTATTTGTAGGTATCCTATTGGCTGTTTCTATGGACAGATACAATATTTTTGGTTGCTATATAATTGAATGATTTTGCACTCTGCATTCATTTCAGACGTATGTAGCAATTCATCATTAAATTTGAGACTATGAAGAGAAGGAAAGCAACAAGAAATACTTGTTTTGGCAATCTATTGCTGTGTGACATTTTGTAAATGACTTAAGTCACAGCAATCATTGTATTATATTGTTAAATTATCTCTTGGATCTTGATGTCAGCAAACAGGGATGGTCTCAGAAAGCTCTGTTTTAGGTTTTCTTAATCAGTTCCACTCAGGCTATTGCTGGACTGCAGCATGAGGTGACTGGAACAGCTGGGCAGTGGGTGTGTGGGGGTGTGTGTGTGTGTGTGTGTGTGGCTTGGGGCACCCACGCACGTATGGCATCAAGGTGTCTTTTTGTAGTCTCCTTTTTATGCTACTTTTGACTTTCTTACAGATTAACAACTCCTGAACTGTCATGATGTTTGACAAGTGAATATTCCAGGGAGCAAGTCTGAAGCTACCTTCCATGTTACAATCTATTCTCCCCAAATACAGAATGTCATCTCCTGTTGAACTCTATTGGTTGAAATGGTCATAAAAGCACACCCAGTTTCAAGGAAAATGAATATAGACCCCTGCTTTAAATGAGAGAAACATCAGAAAAGTTTTTAAGAATACCCATAATTTTCCTTCTAACCTGTGTCTCTCCCCTCTCAAAAGAAAGTTCATCACATTCTTCCTTACTGGTTTTAGAGACACAAAACTTTTCCAACTTCTATTTCTCTGAAACCCCAGTATGGGAAAAACATAACCCCTTACCTGGTCAGTACTGGTCACCCAGTTATTGCATAATGTAACCAATATGTTCCTTTAGAAGCTATTGTGATCTTGGCACCTTATACATAATATTTTTGGAATGAATAGTAAGCAATATAAAATGATTTTCTGAGTGCCACGGGTTACCATCTAATTTTAAAGTTTATATTTTCCTTTATTTTGGTATACCTCATTGCTTTTTGGAAAGTCTTAATAGTCATGGGTGGTCCTACTGATCACATGATTACTATGTCAGTGATACTGCATTAAATCTATTCTCTCCAAATAGAACTTCCAAAATATTCCAGGTCTGTAATTTTACTAATTTCTCTTCATTGAGAATGAATGAGTTGATATTAAAAATATCTAACAATTCCTTGGGTTTGCTTTCAATAGTACATTCTAGAAAGGAACTTTACCATCTTTAATACTGTATCCCACAACTGAATAACCAAACAGGTACAAGTTGTTGTGTTTTTCTCCCTTTTCAATGACTGGCATAAATGAACTGTACTTTTGGTGGTATGAAGAAAATCAGGCACACAAAGGCTGAACATTTATTAGTACCTCTGTGCTTTGCCAATCAAAGAAGTAGTCTGCATATCAGCTATTGGAAATCAATTTGTTAATACACTTTTCTTCTTCAATTCCATAAAACAGAGTCTACAAGTGCTTAAGGCACAGGTATCACTGCTGTGGAGAAGAGAACCTAGAGGGTCATTTCAGGATTTAAGATTTTAAGGTATAGGTTGGAGGAGAAAAACCACTCTTAATATGCAATTATGAAGGGAAAATAAGTAGATAAGTAGAGTTAAACAGACAGAAAGTAGAATACAAATGCATAAGGTAAACAAAAAGGATGGAGAAAATGAGAGAAGAGCCAGAAGAGAGTTGAAAAAAAGGAAGTAAAAGAAGAGACAGAGGGCCATGAAATAGAGCATTACCAATTCTCCTCCATTCTTCCCCTTTAATCTTTGGATTCTTTAAGAAGTATAAGAAATAAAAAAATAATTTTGCAGCATGTATACAGATTCTGGGGTTTCTTTAGAATTAATGGCTTAGGGGGATATAGTGATTGCATTTAAAATGAACACAAAACTCTTCAGAAATTACGTAGGATCTACTGGATAAGTTATAACTGCCAATCATATCCAAATAAGTCATCAAGAACTCCAGAAGATAAGCCTCTTGCAGATGAATGGACTATAGCAAAGGCAGCTACTTCTAGGGACTGTAGTTTGACTTGTGGAAAAGATCACTCATCAATTGCAAAATCTAAATAGATTTCACAGAGGTATCTCAGTGAAGAATTTTCCTCTCCAGAATGTGATTATTCCAAGAAGATATTTATCTTAAAAATCTCATCAAAATATGACTTTATAGAGCTCTGACAGGAACTGAGCTTGGGAGCCAACCCTCCTGTCTTTATAACAAGGTAAAGTGAACAAATTCAAGGAGACAGAATGCAGAGGGCTGCTCCTGAGATTAGCTTACCTGCAAGGCAAGTTGCTGCAGTCACAAACTTTTAGGAACAGTGAAAAAACAAATCTGACAGATTCTTGAGGCTGGGTGAGTGTGAGAATCTTCTAGTGTCGACGGTTTATAGGTGCCCGCATAATTTTGTGGGTTTCACCTCCAAGCATTCTTCCAAGATTGCTCTCTAAAGAACCATGACAACTTCTTCATGTTCTGACAGAAGTAGGGAAAGAGTAATATTGTAAAGATTCTTGGTGCTTTCACCAAAACAGAGGTTTACTGTGAAGGGAAAAAGACTTTATCATGAGGACTTATTTCACGCGGCACAAAAAGGTTCCTCCCACTCCAACTTCCTCTAGTCTTCTGACCTTAAAAAAGGGGGAGAGGTATGAGAGGCAAAACATCAGAAAAGGCCACAAACTCTAGACACAGGCCAAGTCAAAGAATGTGAATGCAATCCTGAGATCATAGAACATCTTTGTACCTTATTCCCACACCAATAGGTCCCCAGTAAAATGAAAATGAATTACAGATAAACTAGTTTGAGAAACGGAGTCTATACAAGAAAGAGATCCTATGACATCTGAAGACACCAAGGAAGGAAAAAGAGAAACAAAGACAAAAGCACATTGGAAACTGAAAATCCCAGCACCTGCATGTATAGCAAATCTTTAATCCAGTCCAATTCCCACCCAAATTGACATATTGTATAACACAAATGAAAGGTCTGTTTAGCTCTGTTCCTATGACAAATTTGTCCACTTTTTGATAAAAAGTAGACAGCATACCAACCCCTTAACACCTGGAAAATAATTCTTAGGGTTAAAAAGCAAGAATTATTGTGACAGATATATCAAAATCATCACATAACAGAAATAAAATGGCTATAATTTATGTATTAGGGGATCTAATATTTAAATATATATATTTTTAAAGATGTACATCTTTTTGCATTTATTTATTTATTTATTTATTTATTTATTTTTGGTACTGGGGATCGAACTCGGGTCCTTGAGCTTGCACAGCAGGCAGAGAAACCACTGAGCTAAATCCCCAGAACTAATATTTAAATATTGCAAGACAAGGTGAGTGAT